>NW_020954027.1:0-2032 GCF_900497805.2 Vombatus ursinus
TTTTACTTTGTAATCACTTTGGTCGGCTATTCAAGATTTCCCTACATTTCAAATTTCTCAAAGTTTTAAAAGAAAGAAACTTCGTGATAAAGAAGATGAAAAGCCGCAGCCTTGATGATCATTGTGTTGAATGTGCTAAAGGAAAAAGTGTAGAGTCATTGTTGATGTTTCGATCACTTCTTTCACACATTACTACTTCTGAAAGTGGAGCACAGCATCCAAAAGTTTGAAATGCAATAGCTTGTCAGCTTTAAAAGGAGTCATAAAATATGAGGGAAATTAGCTTGAATTTCTTCAACATTGTATTTCCAAGTAGTAGAGTTATATAGAAATACTTTAAATTTAAGAACTATTTCCATGCAAAAGCCTACATTTTATTTAAAAAAATACTGAAATATGGGTGGATTTAATAGAGCATTAATCAAAATTAGTAAGACTGTACTGAATTAGGTGCATGAAGCCTTGGACCTTTACCAGCTCTGTATACTAAATCTTTTCATTTGTTGCTGAAGCCTGTTGTGTTGAAACGACTATCAAAGTAACTATAATTCTGTTCTTCCAGAACGATTTAATTATCTATGGCATCTAGTGGCATATTCAATGACAGTTTTCAATTGTATGTGATAAAAATATAAATTCCATCTGTTTTGTATGCGTATCCTACTGGAAGCCAGGCACATGTGTATGAAGTGTCTTTCCGATTCTCATAAATCAGAGTCCAACAAACCTCACAATATTGGTACAGTCTGTTCTAGAAGGAGTTCTCAGTTTTAACCACAGGAAGTGGTGTGGTTATTTTTTCCCTCTTTATCCCTGCCAAGCCGCCTACGTGCTCACTGTGGTTTGTTAGCTTCCCTTGGTTCTTTAAAAGTTCTAATTCATTCCAATAACCAAATGGAAGTGGACTGTATCTACTTAAAAAAATGAAAACAGGCAAATTGCTGCCAATAAGATAGGTACCCAGATCTACTTGTTGTCCAGCTGGAAGTAGTAAAAGTCCATTGAAGGGATGGAAAATAACAGTTTTGACATAGAAAAATAATAGTTATTAAGTATAGTGTAATAACTTAAAGTCGTTGATAATCCCTAAGTCAAGTTTAATGATAACTTATAACAATAGCAAATATTTATACAGTGCTGCTAAGTTTGCAACCAATTTGTATCACGTTTGATCCTCCCAACATCCCTGTAAGGTAGGAGCTATTCATTTGTATCCTTAGCTTACAAATGAGGAAATTGAAATTGAGAGAGGTGATGTGATTTGCCTAGTATTCCACAGGCAACTAAGAGTCTGAGGAAGGATTTGAGCTCCCTTCTTCCTGACTCCAGGTCTACTGATCTATGAGTACCACCTAAATGCCTCTAGGAAGGACACATTGTTCCTGCATAGAATTTGGCATTCAAAACCTAGGCTATTGCTGAATGATTTTTAAAGGTTTATTTGTAATGCTAAATTTAAAAGTAGCAAATAACATGAGCATTTCTATATACAAAGTAGAACAGAAAAAGAGTATTGTACATAAAACTGTGAATCTCTATTACACAGATCTTGCTTTTCATTTTAGGCATATACATTTAACAGATAATTTTCAAAGCTGTCCTGTTTATCCGTGTTTCCTTCTGTTCTTTTCTGTGATCAAAAAGGCATCGATGTCTTTTTTTCTTCCCTCCCTCCCTCCTTCCTTCCTTTCTTCCTCCTTATTGCTAGTTTTCCTAACTCTTATCCCCCCCATTGAAAAAATAAAGACAAAATCCTTGTAGCAACTATTCATAATCCAGTAAAAAAAATTCCACCTTGACTTATTCATTCTATAGTACATGTCTTCTCTGTCAGGAGGTCGTTCACCATCAGTCTTCTGAAACATAGTAGGTCATTACATTGATCAAAACTCTTAACTCTTTAAAAATTTTTTAGATTATTTTTGTTATTATTGTATAATTTTTTCTCCTGGTCCTGCTGACTTGATCAGGACCAAGTCTTCCTAAGTTTCTTTAAAACTGCCCTTTTCAGCATCCTTTGTCACTAGCTCCC
>NW_020954027.1:2042-7215 GCF_900497805.2 Vombatus ursinus
ATGTCCAAAACTGAATTCATAATCTTCTACTCTGAACTCCACCCCTTCCAAATTGCCTTGTTACTGTGTAGGGATTCTTCTGGTCCCCCAGACTCACAGCCTATGTTTCATCCTTGATTCCTTACTCTATCATCCCTCATGTACAAATTTTTGCCAAATGCTATCGATTTGACCTTTATATAACATCTCTCAAACATGCCTACTTCTCTCCTGATGCTTCACTCTGCTGCAAGCTTCATAATCCATCCACTCTAATCCATCCCCTACTCAGCTACCAATATCTCCCGTGGCCCCTACCCCATCCCTTATCAATAAACTCCAGCAACTTCATCTCACCTCCAGGATCAAATAGAAAATCCTGTTTTATGAGCAAATCCCCTAATCCCACCACCAACTTTTCCAGTTTTCTCTCACCTTACAGCCCTGCCTTCCCTGCCACCCTAACAATGTACTCTTCTTTCAGGTGGCACAGGCTTCCTTACTGGTCCTTGAACAAAACACTCCATTTCTTGACTCTGTACATTTTTTTTAAAATAAATTTTTATTAATTTCTTTTGTGTTTTTTTACATCATCATAATTTTCCTCAGTATCCCTCTCTCCCCCTTCCACAGAACCATCCCGTGTAACAAATAGTATTATTTAAAGACAAAAAAGATGAAGAGGAAAAATAAGTATAACTGATCAATGCACTGAGAAACAAATCCCCAAACATGTTCACTGTGCAGTACCTCCAGGGTAGATTGGGGGTAGCCTCCCATGTTTCTTCATTTGAGTCATGCTCAATCTTTATAATTTTGCAACATTCATTTTTGATGTGTGTGTGTGTGTGTGTGTGTGTGTGTGTGTGGTTGTCTTTATTTATATCATAGTCACTGTATATCTTGCTTTCTTGGCTTTGCTTATTTCACTCTGCATGAGTTCATTTAGTTCTTTCCATACTTCCCCTTACTTATCACATTCATTATTTCTTTTTTGTTTGTTTGGTTGGTTGGTTTTTTGGTTAGGCAATGGGGTTAAGTGACTTGCCCAAGGTCACACAGCTAGTAAGTGTTTTGTGTCTGAGGCCGGATTTGAACTCAGGTCCTCTTGAATCCAGAGCCGGTACTCTATCCCCTGCTCCACCTAGCTGCCCAGCATTCATTATTTCTTACAGTGCAGTCACATTCCATCACATTCATGTCCCACAATTTGTTTAGCCATTCCCCAATTGATAGACATTTTTCACTTCTCTGTCAGGAGGTAGACAGGTAGAATATTTCATCATTAGTTGTCTGGAATAGTGGTTGGTCATTACACTTACCAGAATTCCTAAATCTTTCAAACTTATGTGACTTGGCTGTGTTGTTTTTGTATAATTTACTCTTCTGATTCTCTCACTTCCCTCTGCATCAGTTCATGTAAGTCTTCCCAGGTTTCTCTGAAACTATTCCCCTTCACCATTTCTTAAAGCACAATGGTATTCCCTCATATTCATAAACCATAACATATCCAGCCATTCCCCAATTGATGGGCACCCTATCCATATCCTATCCTTTCCCACCACAAAAAGAGCTATAAATATTTTTGGACACCCTTCATTTAGGGGTGGGAGGAGGCAGGGAGCTCACTGTATTTCTGCTAATCTGTCATCTTGACTCTACCTCAAGGGTGATCTTTTTAAATTGATGACGAGGCTCATTATAACAAGATGTAATATTTTGGGTCACGGTTAGTCTTTTTCATATATTCTGAATCACTTGGCTTTGTTTTTTCTGCTCATTATTTGACCTAACCTGCTCCCATCATGGCACATATTTTCCCATTCTCCTCCTTTATCTAACCCATCAGATTAAGAATACTCAGCCTCCTATCTGGAGGAGGAGAGGAAGGGAAGTTTTCTGTGCTGGCTGAGATTCCTACTCAGAGTAAATTCCAGTTCCCTTTCCTTCAGGTACAAGGACTCTATCCCATCTGGCCTGGCTCTGTTGTGTGCTCTCTGCTCTCTGAATCTTTCACCACCTGCCTCCTCCTGTCGTTCTTCCTTTCAGGTGGCTGAATGGAAGTAGTGTTTGTTGCTTCTTATGGGGTAAAAGGATGGGAATTTAAGGTGCTTCATTGCAATAGTGGGATTGGACAAGATCCCCCATAGCCATGCCATAAAGCCTGGGAGGTTGCTCCCACTGCCTTCAGGAGCACGCTGGGGGGGGGGGGTAAAGTGAGTGGGTGTTCTAAGTATTTAAGTTTTCCAATGTCATTTCATGGGGTTTTTAACCTATTAAAGTATTTCTGTCTTCTAATATGTTGTATTTGGGTTTAGTTACTTTATACCTGGTCCATAATTCCTCTTTCTGAGGTTTTTGGGTTACAGCGGTTTATGGACCCAAAAAAAAAACCAACCTGCTCTTCCATTTTGCCTATCATGTGGTCTCACCTTTCCTTTAATTTAAACATATTTTATCTTTGTAGTCAAAATGACTTTTTAGAATTGATGGATAAATTAAATTACAGCTAACCTAAATAATAAATTAAAGGTCCTATCTTAACGAGAAGCAGAACTGGGAGTGAAATTAAACACTACTGGATTCCATCCTGAATTCTAACCACTAGACTATTGACCACTTCCCCTTTAATTTAGAATCTGTTTTATTATTTTTACATTTTATTTCAGGAAATTTCTGGAAATAATAAAGTAACTGCCTAGTATTATATTTTATTTAAGAAGATTAGAACTTTCTTTAATTTTTTTTTTTACAAAGAAGAAATGTTATTTTATTGATGTGAAAATAAGTTCATGGGCTTGTAGATTTAGAGTGAGAAGGGACCTTAACAGTCATATCATCCAACCCCTTCAAATTATACCTGAGAACACTGAGGCTCAGAGAGATTTAGTGACCTGCCCAAGGTCACACAAGGAGTAAAGCGTGATATTTGGTCTGCCTCTTCCACCCAACCCTCCTTTGATTTTCACCAGTTTCTCTGGGAACAAAAATCAAATCAATAACTTCCATTAATACTGAAAAAGGAATATTATTCTATGGAGTCCCTATACTTCCACTTGTATCTCTCTGACTTATTAAAAAAAAAAAACTCGATCAAAAAAAAGAAAGAAATCTTGCTGTTTAGTGGATACACAAGTTTATCAGGTCAATGAAAAGCTACTTCATACCTGATAGTGGAAAGACTGGACAACTGAATAGCCCTAGAAATTAGCAAAAGGCAAATACCTAACACTTAGAAAGTATGTCCCTGACATTTACAGGCAATAATAAAAATGGAGGTGGAGGCAGAGAAGAGAATTGAAGCATTTTTCCAGTTCCAGAAGTATCACAGTGAAGGACAAGTCAGTCATTTCTCAGTATGAGACTTACTAGGCAGAGGGCACATGGCTGTGGTTAGCATCATCTCTACAGCATGCCTTTAATCCCCATTTAAAACTTGGTGCTCCAACTACTTTCTCCAACATAGTTCCCTGCTATCTACCTTCCTCTGAAACAAAAGAAAAAGTTCTCTGAACTCTAGTCATTCCTCACTGCCTTACACAGTTCTTCCCTTCAGAGTACTAGTACTCATTCTTGTGATCCTAATTCAAGATTTTCTCTTCTACCTGTGTACCTTCAACTCCCATCATTCTTATCCTCGTTTACCAGAAGCAACAGACTACGTTATCATTAAACAAATTTATCTTTGTTAAATGATCTACAGATGTCTTAATTTGATGTAATTTCAATCCTGTACCACCAGATTGGTCTGAGTCAGTCATGGACATTTGGAGTAGACAGCAGAATTGGATCAAAATGACATTGTTGTTGACCTCATGAATAAAGAAGGTCAAGGAGAATTTAAATAAGGGGGAACTTTGGGTGTTTGGATGGTCAGATATGGTCAGTCTAGTGCCCTCTTCCAAACAAGAAGACTCACTAGAAAATATGTTGAATCTTACTGAGATAAAGGCAATATGAGAGGAGAATGGAAGCAGGAGTGAGGATGAGAATTTGGGACCCACTCAATGGTAAGAAAGCCTGGGGGATGATGTCCTCTACTGACTAAGCAGGAAAAAGTGGCCAGGATTTCACCACCAAGGAACCTGGGAGACTGAATGAGTATACAAAACAACCTGATAAATCACTGGAACAAGGGTTGATGAGGGTATCATCCATTGGGCCAATGACCAGTTTTTCTTGGCTGCTGAGTTCCATTGAGTTTTTAGTCCTATGGAAGAGTTACTTTTGCAAGTCCCATTAAATCAATTAGGAACCCCAGATGAGGATCATCTCTTCTCTTTTTCTAGTCTAAGATGGGCAGCTGCATATATATGGCCCAATAAAAATGATGCTCAGTGTATGTATGACATTGGGCAGGTCCCAAAAAATTCTTGGGAGTAAGTGTCTTCATTTCATAAAATGAAGGAGTTGGACCAGATGTCCTGTGAGCTCCTTTCTACCTCAGCTCTAAAATCCTAAGTTAAACAACATATTTGGAGAAAAGTCTGCAATTGAATTTTATATGAAATGAAAATAAACTTATTCCTAGACTACCATTTTTTTTCTTTACATCAGGGGTTCTTAATCCTTTGGAAGTCTGGTGAAATCTATAAATCCCTTTTCAAAATAATGCAGCAAATAAAGTACTTGGGATTATACAGGAAACCAATTATATGAAAATGTAGTTAAAATATTTACAAATAAATTCACAGACTCCAGGTTAACATGTTCTATTTTAAAATGAGTTCCAAATCTGTAACATGTACATTTGTACGCTTCACTAAAATGTTTATAGTTTAAAAAATCGATCCCTAGTCCCACTCTGATTGCTCATCATGTCATCAAGGTGGGTGGGACCTTCAATGCTATGCCAATGGAGTGTGAGCTGTAGTAGATTTTACCAAACTGAAAAAAAAACCCACTTTCTAGTATAGTCCCAACAACAGACTGATTCTATTTCTCAAGGACCCGCCTAACTACATATGGAAAGGTTCATCACCAATGAGCTAACCACTCCATAAAGAATTCTTCGATTAAGGCGACCCATGAAACTACAAAATGGAGAACAGTCTAATGTAAAGACTTTCCATGCTACTTTCCAGCACTTACTGCATGCCAGGCACTTTGCTGAGCCCTGAGAATACAAATACAAGCAGAAGGAAACACAGTCCCTGTCCTCAAGAAGCTTACATTCTAATGAGAAAAGACAACA
>NW_020954028.1:0-23177 GCF_900497805.2 Vombatus ursinus
GGGAGTGTCACATCTTTTCCAGTAGAAATTCAGATCAAGTTAGCCATCCCCCCTTCAGTTGGATATACTCTCTCTAGAGGCAAAATTTAGTGTCCAGCATGGCACAAGCAGATAGCCCCAATCAATGGTTGCCATGGTGACTGGTCATTCCCAAGGATACTTGGAATCCTGAGCTGCCGGAACTCAGGCTACCTCCTAACCAACTCTCCAGGAAGCGGAAGTACGGCTGTCTCCAGCGAGGTCTCTTACCCCGCGGCCCTTCCGCCCGGTGTGGCTGCGCGGCCCGGAAGTAGAGGCGGCGGTGGCCTAGAGCGGCGCTGGCTGTTCTCTGATCCGGAAGTACGGCTTTCTCGAGCGAGGTTTCGTTGTGACGAGTGCGGCTGCGCGGCCGGGCAGTAGAGGCGCGGTGGCCTAGAGCAGCCCCGGCTGATCTCTGACCCGGAAGTGCGGCTTTGTGGAACGAGGTCTCGTACCTCGCTGCGCGTCGGCCCAGTGGGGCTGCGCGGCCGGGCAGTAGAGGTGTGGTGGAGTAGAGCGGCCCTTGCTCATCTCTGGCTCGGGCTCCAGAGCGGGCTGGGACCCGGTGCTGGGCGGGAGGAGGGGTGGCAGATGGCGACGGCAATCTATGCCCTTGAAGCCCGCCATTGTGTTTGAGGGTAACAGCTCAGGAAAGAGAAGACCAACCAGAGTGGTCTGGGTAGAGATGCAATCCTTTGTCCAGATTGCCGGACGTGGCGGAGTCTCATGATCAAGCCATGTTCTCAGCAGGAGGAGCTGAAGGCTTTTAGCCCACCTCCTCATTAATACACCCACCCCTTCATTAATAGCTCACCAATTCGGGTTGATTTTCACCTGTGATGGGCACCTCCGTTTCCAAAGTATTTAAGCTTTCAGTCTTCTGCATGGTTTTGCCTTTGGTTATGGAAAGAGACCACTAACCATCAATTTATTGATTATCAGCTAGCCCGGTTAATGAATTGATTATGAATTACACAGAAATGCTGCCTCTCAGGCTTATCCTTCATCTGGTTGCCCCTGAGCCATGTTCTCCATCCCTGCAAGCCTGATCCACTCCACTCTGAACAAAGCCATCTTTCTCTTTTCAGGCACTCCCAACATCCCAACATCCCAAACGTGTGGTGTCTGTCTGTGCCCTGAGTTCTCTCTCTAGCCAGCCATTCATTTAAGGCCTTCAGGGGATCCACAGGATCATAGGAGCCTGCATCTAGAGATGGGAGGGACCTCAGAGACCATCTAGTCTACGCCCTTCCTGTTACATGGGTGACTTGCCCAAGGGTATGCACATAACTTTAGATAGAGAGCTTCTAGGGATATCAGCGGTTATCTATCCAACCTACTCAATTTATAGATGAGGAAAGTGAGGCGCAGAGAGAAGTGACTTGCTTAAGACCACACAGAGGAATATAGGTCTGGTGCTGACAGGGATCTCAGAGGCTATGTAATGGAGCCCCCTCATTTCACTGATCTGGGAACTGAAGCTCAGAGGCCTTAAGTGACTTGCTCGGGGTTACAGAGGTCATCAGTGACAGAGGCAGGGTTTGAGCCCAGGCCTCTTTGACTCCAAACCCAAGCTCTTCCCATTCTACCCCAAAATGGTCCCATTGTCAATCCCCACTTCCCCGTTCTGGGTCCAGGTAAGGAGTGTTGTTGTCAAAAAGCAATGTCTAATTTGACAATTCCAAGGGGATGGGAGATGGGAAGGAGAACAACAGAGCAAGCCCATTTAGTTCTGGGAGCCAAGTTGACACAACACTTTCCAGGCAGTGTTGTTCTCTTTATCCTCCTCTATCTCATTCTTTACCTTCGTCTCTCCACAGAGCCTACCCCTGTGCTGGACAGGCAGTGAGGGCTCAATAAATAGAATTTTTCCAGAGTGAACTGACTTAAAAGCCAATGAACAAGGAACTGATAACTCAGATTTTCTTTGGCCATCGTCGACTTAGTGCTTTCTTGAAATTTTTGAAGTCTTTGCTAATTGCTGCAACTTTTCCATATAGACAAAGTTCTTGAAGATTTTTCTTCCTCTTCTGTCCCTGCTAGACCTTGGAATGGAAAGTAGAACAAAATACTCTGTTGAAATTCACGTCAGTCTATTGGTGAAAAAAGCTAAGTCAATCATATTTAATCATTGCACAATGTTGCTGTCACATTGTACGTTCTCCTGATTCTGTTTACTTCATTCAGTACCAGTTCATATAAGTCTTTCCAGTTTTTTTTTTCTGAAATCCACCTGCTCATCATTTCTCATAGCACAATAGTATTCCATTACATTTAAATGCCACAGGGGGTGGAGCCAAGACAATTGAGTGAAAGCAGTGACTTATTTGAGCTCTCCCTCAGAGCCACCTTTCAAAAGTGACTCTGAACAAATTCTAGAGTGGTACAACCCACAAAGAAAGAGTGAGGCAGATTTCCATTCCAAGACAACCTGGAAGGTCAACAGGAAGGGTCTGTTGCACTGGGCTGAGAGAGGAGCACGGTCTGGTGCAGCTGACCATGAGAGCGCAGACCTAGTGACCTTGGGGGGACTGAATCACTGGTAATATTGGCGGTTTCCAGACTTCTCAACCCACAAACGCCAAAGACAACTTAGAAAGTTAGGAGCAAAGGTCTGTCGGGACTTGGGTGGGAGAGGAGCGTGGTCCAGCCTCGGCCCCAGCAAATCAAGAGCAGGCTTTGGGAGTGACTGAATCTGCAGCAGCAGAAGCCACTGCTCCTGGAGCTATCGGCCCACAGAAAGAATATTTGAAAGTCACCAGTTTCGACTTCAGGGAGCCAAGATGGAATAGTGAGCAGTAAGTCTCTCTCACCTTCCTTTATTGACCTTGAAAAACCCAGAGAATATTGCCCCAGGACAAATCCTAGAATAGTGGAGCCAGCAGCCAGAGGAGATACAGCAGTGTTTTAGCTCGGAAGACTAGGAGGATTAAAGGAAAAGGTCCCTCTTGCTGTGGCTGAATGGGACCAGTATAGGACTTCAAGAGGCTTGACTAGCCACCTGCAAGCCCCACTTCAGCAAACCAGTGGGACATCCTGAGCCCAAGGGTGGTGGAGCAAGCAAGCACGACACCAGGCACAAAACAACCACCAGCAGCAGCTCCAGTTCAGCACCAGGTAAACTACCAGATGCCTACAGCCTCCAGCTGCCAGCATCTGAGGACCCAGCACATAAAACTAGTAACCAGGCTCCTAGCCCCCAGCACAGGAAGCCTGGATCACTGCCCCCTGTGCCCCAGAAGCACAGATCAACTTGAAAAGCCAGAAAAAAAGGCAAACAACTTGAGCAAGAAGCAACAAAGAAAAGCAATGACCATAGAGAAGTATCTTGGTGACAGAGAAGATCAAAACACAAATTCAGGAGAGGACAACATTGTCCATATATCTACATCTAAAACAACAGAGGGGAATGTGAACTGGTCTCAAGCCCAAAAAGCCTTCTTGGAAGAGCTCAAGAAGGATTTTTAAATTCAAATGAGATAGGTAGAAGAAAAACTGAGTAATTCCTTTAAAAATAGAATTGACAAAATGGGGGAAAAAGTCCACTGCAGAAAACAACTCCTTAAAAATTAGAATTGGCCAGATGGAAAAGGAGGTACAAAAGCTAAGTGAAGAAAATAATTCCTTAAAAATTGGAATTGGGCAAGTGGAAGCTAATGACTCTATGAGACATCAAGAATCAGTCAAACAAAATCAAAGAATGAAAATATAGAAGAAAACATTTATATGCTACAGCTTGTTCATCTGTTCCCCAATTGATCGGCATCCCCTCAATTCAATGCTGCACCACAGAAAAATCTGCTATAAGTATTTTTGTACATGTGGATCCTTTTCCATGTTTTATAATCTCTTTGGGATACAGTCCTAGTAGTGGTATAGCTGGATCAATGGTTAAGCATAGTTTTATAGCCCTTTGGGCTCTCTAAAATGGTTGAATCAGTTCACAACTCCAGCAACAATGCGTTAATGTTCCAATTTTCCCACATCTTCTCTAGCATTTATCATTTTCCTTTTCTGTCATATGAGCCAACCTTATAGGAGAGAGGTGGTACCTCAGAGTTGTTTTAATATACATTTGTTTAATCAATGATGATTTAGAGCATTTTTTTGTGTGACTATAGATAGCTTTAATTTCTTCATCTGAAAACTGCCTGTTCATATCATTTGACCATTTATTAATTGGGGACTGACTTGTATTCTTATAAATTTGATTCTGTTCTCTATTTTTTGAGAAATGAGGCCTTTATCAGAAACACTGGCTGTAAAAATTGTTTCCCAGCTGTCTGTTTTCTTTCTAATCTTGGTTGTACTGGCTGTGTTTTTGCCAAAGCTTTTAAATTTGATGCAATCAAAATCATTCATTTTGCATTTCATAATGTTCTCTGTCTCTTGTTTGGTCATAAATTATTCCCTTCTCCATAGATTTGACAGGTAAACTATTCTTTGCTCTCCTAATTTACTTAAGGTATCATCTTTTGTGTCTAAATCATGTACCCATTTTGATCTCATCTTGGTATACGGTGTGATATATTGGTCTATGCATAGTTTCTGCCAGACTATTTTCCAGTTTTCCCAGCAGTTTTTGTCAAATAGTGAGTTCTTATTCGAGAAGCTGGAATCTTTGGGTTTATGAAACAGTAGATTACTATAGTCATTTACTATTGTGTCTTAATGTGCCTAACCTATTTCACTGATCCACCACTCTGTTTCTTAGCCAGTACTAAATAGTTTTGATGACTGCTGTTTTATAGTATGGTTTTAGATCTGGTATGGATGGTCCACTTTTGTTTGCATTTTTGTATTAATTCCCTTGATATTTTTTTGACCTTCTCTTCTTCCAGAGGAATTTTGTTACAATTTTTTCTAGCTGTATAACATAATTATTTGGTAGTATGATTGGTATGGCACTGAATAAGTACATTAATTGAGGCAGAATTGACATTTTCATTTTATTAGCTTGGCCTACCTATGAGCAATTGATATTTTTTTCCAGTTCTTTAGATCTGACTTTATTTGTGTGAAAAGTGTTTTGCGGTGGTGTTCATATAGTTCCTGGGTTTGTCTTGATAGGAAGACTCTCAAATATTTTACATGGTCGACAGTTATTTTAAATGGAATTTTTCTATCTCTTGATGCTGGACTTTGTTGGTAATATATAGAAATGCTGATGATTTATATGAATTTAGTTTATATTCTACAACTATGCTGAAGTTATTAAGTATTTCATAGTTTTTTAGTTGATTCTCTAAGTATACCATCATATCATCTGCAAAGAGTGATAGTTTTGGTTTCTCATTGCCTTTTCTAATTCCTTCAATTTCTTCTTCTCTTATTGCTAAAGCTAACATTTCTAGTACAATATTGAATAATAGTGGTGATAATGGGCATCCTTGTTTCATCCCTGATCTTATTAGGAAAGCTTCTAGCTTATCCCCATTCTATATAATGCTTGATGATAGCTTTAGAAGGATACTACTTACCATTTTAAGGAAAACTTCAGGGTAGCTAGGTGGTGCAGTGGATAGAGCATCAGCCCTGGAGTAGGAAGGACCTGAGTTCAAATCTGGCCTCAGACATGTAACACTCACTAGCTGTGTGACTCTTTGCAAGTCACTTAACCCCAACTGCCTCATCAAAAAAAACAAAAAAGAGAAAACTTCATTTATTCCTGTGCTCTCTAGTGTTTTTCCTAGAAATAGGTGCTGTATTTGTCAAAAGCTTTTTCTTCATCTATTGAGATAATCATATGATTTCTGTTAGTTTTGTTATTAATATGGTCAGTTATGCTGGTAGTTTTCCTAATATTAAACCAACTCTGCATTCTGGGTATAAATCCAACCTGGTCATAGTGTATTATCCTGGAGATAAATCACTGTAATCTCTTTGCTAATATTTTATTTAAAATTTTTGCATCAATATTTATTAGGGAAACTGGTCTATAATTTTCTTTCTCTGTTTTGGCTCTTCCTGGTTTAGGTATCAGTACCATATTTGAATCATAAAAGGAATTCAGTAGGACTTCTTCTTCTCCTATTTTTCCAAATAGTTTTTTATAGTAATGGAATTACTTGTCAGCTCTTCTCAGCAACACAGTCATCTAAGACAATTCCAAAAGACTCATGATTGAAAATGTTATCAACATCCAGAGAAAGAACTATGGAGTCTGAATGCAGATCAAAGAATACTATTTTCAATTTTTTTGTTTGTTTTTTTTTCTCATGGTTTTCCCCATTTGTTCTGATTCTTCTTTCATAACATGACTAATGTGGAAATGTGTTTACTATGATTGTATACGTATAACCTATATCAGATTGCTTACTGTCTTGGGGAGTGGGGAGGGAAAGGAGAAGTGTGAAAAAATTTGGAACTCAAAATCTTATAAAAGTGAATGTTTTCTCATAAAATTGCTAGCTTCTAAATGCTCCATTCTAATTTTTAAGGAAGTATTTTCTTCACTGAGCTTTTGGACTTTCTTTTCCATTTGGCCAACTCTGCTTTTTAAGGCATTCTTCTCCTCATTGGCTTTTTGGACCTCTTTTGCCATTTGGGTTAGGCTATTTTTTAAGGTGTTATTTTCTTCAGTATTTTTGTGGGTCTCCTTTAGCAAGCTGTTGACTTGTTTTTCATGATTTTCTTGCATCACTCTCATTTCTCTTCCCAGTTTTTCCTCTACTTCTCTTACCTGCTTCTCAAAATCCTTTCTGAGCTCTTCCATGGCCTGGGACGAATTCATATTTTTCTTGGAGGCTGTGGATGTAGGAGCTTTGACTTTGTTGAATTCTTCTGGTTGTATATTGTATGGAAGTTAGTGACTTTATGAGAAATCAAGACATTGTAAAACAAATTCAAAAGAATAAAAAAATAGAAAACAATGTGAAATATCTCACTGGAAAAACAAATGACCTGGAAAATAGATTCAGGAGAGATAATTTAAAAGGTATTGGACTATCTGAAAGCCACGATCAAAAAAAGGAGCCTAGACATCATCTTTCAAGAAATTATCAAGGAAAACTGCCCTGATATTTTAGAAGCAGAGGGTAAAATAGAAATTGAAAGAATCCATCAATCACCTCCTGAAAGAGATCCCCAAAGGAAAACTCCTAGGAATATTGTAGCCAAATTCCAGAGTTCCCAGGTCAAGGAGAAAATATTGCAAGCAGCCAGAAAGAAACAATTCAAGTGTTGTGGAAACACTATCAGGACAGCACAAGATTTAGCAGCTTCTACATTAAGGGACTGCAGGGCTTGGAATGTAATATTCTGGAGGTCAAAGGAGATAGGATTACAACCAAGAATCACCTACCCAGCAAAACTGAGTATAATCCTTCAGGCGAAAAAATGAACATTCAGTGAAATAGAGGACTTTCAAGCTTTCTTGATGAAAAGACCAGAGCTGCATAGAAAATTTGACTTTCAAATACAAGACTCAAGAGAAACACGAAGAGGTAAACAGGAAAGGGAAGGGACAGGGTCAAAAGAGAGAATAGAATAAATGGGGGGTGGGGTAGGATTAAGGGAAATATACTTAGTTTTTCACAACATGACCACTATGGAAGTGTTTTACATGACTATACATGTATAACTAGTATCAAGTTGCTTGCCTTCTCAATGATGGTGGGTAGGGAGGGAGGAAGGGAGAAATTTGGAACCCAAAGTTTTAAAAACAAATGTTAAAACTTGCTTTCACATGCAACTGGGAAATAAGATATACAGGCAATGGGGTATAGAAATCTATCCTGCCCTATAGGAAAATTGAAGGGGAAGGGGATAAGAGAAGGGAGAAGATAGAGAGATTGAAGGGGAGCAGATTAGGGGAAGGGGTATTCAGAATGCATGCCATCTTGGGGTGGGGGGAGGGACAAGATGGGGAGAAAATTTGGAACTCAAAATCTTGTGGAAGTGAATGTTGAAAACTAAAAATAAAGAAATTAATAAAATCTGAAAACAAACAAACAAAATAAAGAATAAAATACTACCTTCTACAGGAGTCAATTCCAGTTTTTCACCAATGCTAGTGTCTTCCCTACCTTCCATCCACTCTTTATTAATCTTGTACAAACCTAGTTATTTCCACATTATCTCCCCCATTAGAAGACAGAGATAGTTTTCTCTCCTCTGAATCCTCAGTGCTTAGCTCAGCTAAGTTGAGCTGAATATCTCAGTGCTTAGTTACACAGTAACTATTTGATAAATACTTGTAGATTAACTGGAAAAAAAGTGAATGTTGACAACTGTCTTTACTTGTGATTGGAAAAAAGAAAATACCATTAAGTAGGGAAAAATTCACATCAGCTCTTTTCTAAGCATAGCAGATTCACTGTCAATGGCTCTGTGGTGTTTTGAGACTGTTCACCTGGCAGCAAAGGGCAACTGGGTTCAGCTGTTCCATTATTCTATTTCCTTAGTGCAGTAGTTATAGAAAGAAGGAGCTTTTCTTGGAAGTGATCACCCTGGACCCAGGTTTTGTACATAGCATGTCTTTTTGCTCTTAGATAACAATACTTGATGCACTGATATCTGCGGTAATCCTCAGATATGTGGAGTTAGGTGAGAAGGAAATGATGCATTCCCATCGGACTCTGGTAGACAGAATGTTTTCCTAAGAATTGCAGGGTGGTAGAGCTACCATGTCACCTTAGGTCCCCTCCGATGCATAAGTGAGCATTGCTGGCTTCATTTGTTTCCATGATAGGATGCCTACAGGAGATTTATATCTCCTTTGGTGCTGAAATGATGATTTTTATATCCGCTACTATCGCATAACCTAAGCTGCCGTGTAAATCCTTTCAAACCTCTCATATCAGGAAGAGGCAAAGCTGGGGTAAAGGACAGAATATTGTATAGACAGGAAGCCAAAGAATTCTGTTCAGGCCAATAAGGATCTACTGAATGCTTAGTAGAAAAACCTTTCCATTTCGGGGAAGGTATTTTTCCTTGAACATCAAAAAACCCAAACTCTTCTTTATAGCTTTAGTCTTAGAACTTCCACAGAGATGAGAGTAGCTTAGTGAGATGAGAGAATAGAAGGCAGCAACATCTAGGGGATAAAGCATTGGATTTCAAGTCAGGAAAACCCAGGTTCAAATCTTGCCTTAGACATGTACTAGCTGTGCCCTCTCAAAAAGTCGTTGGACCCCTGTGGTTTTCGGTTCTCCCCTCTGTAAAATGAGGGGGATGGAAGTAGGTGGCCTCTGAGGTGTCTTCCAGCTCTAGATCTAGGGTCCTGTGATCCCATGGACTCATTGAAAGCCTTAAAGGAATGACTGGGCAGAGAAGGAACTGAGCTCACAAATATACACCATGTAAGCTTGGCAGTGCCTGAAAGGAGAAAGAGACAGAGACAAGGGACAGATGGAGAGACAGAGACAGAGAGACAGAGACTGAGAGAGACAGAGAGAGAGATCGCTTTGCTCAGATGGAGTACAACAATGGGAGATGAATGTTGAACATCTTTCAGGATTTGGAAGTAGAGGAGCTGGATTGGACTCCAAGCCCTACTAGTGAGGACAATGACTCCAACTGTAGCCTCACTTACTGTCTGATTGTGTATACTCTCACGGTTGTTGTTTTTTTATTTTTCCTAGCCCTGCACACATGGGCAAATATTGACCTGATGCCTGCCTTCACAATGGTCCAATCAAACTCAAAATTTGATATTTCTTTCATAAATTCCTTTCAAAACAAAGATCACCCATTTTGTATTTATTTTCTCTGAATATTGCTCTTGTGAGTAGGCAATATCAATGTCATAACCAATTAATTGGTACATTGAAGGGTGAAACCAACTCAGTGGTATTTCCACTGCTGTGAATTTTTTTCCTATATCAATGATGACCTTTGCTATAATGAAGTTACACAGGTAATTTTGATATTGATTATTTGGCCTGAATTCCAATTTGACCTGAAAGAATTCATTGCTCACTTCCTGTCATAAATTTAGGACTTCATTTTGCTTCATTCTTTTCCCTTTAACCAGAAGTAAACTGTCCCACAGGTTAACATCCAATAAAAGTAGACTCTGGAATTCATCTGAGTGTAAAATTAGAAACTGGACACCAGTTAACAGCCTTAAAGTAACCGTGATATGATGATGATATTATTTGATGTTATTAAATGGTGACATTTGAAGTATTTTTCCTTGTCCTAAACCAGGCCTGCATAACATATGGCCCATGGGCCACTTGTGGCCCACCAAAGAATTTCAGTCAGCCCAAGAAAAATGTAGAGGTTGTAAAAGAAAGTAAAGATGTAATGAGTACTTTGTTCGTGCCTTGCTTAACTCATCTTCCACTAGACACTATTGTACCTATCATGTAACTTGGCAGGTGAGTTGCCAATGCACACTCTCTCCTGTTTTTCATGTGACTCACAGCAACCAACCATCGTCATCTGTCTCTAGGCTGAGAGGAGCAAGAGTCGTATCTTTTTGCTGTGTTTTTGGTCGTTTCTGGTATAGAACAGAAACAAAGTGAGTGCAGCCACCAACCAGTGAAGCTGATGCCTACTATGCGATGAGTGACAACAACAATGCGAAGGCTTCTTTCCCTCCCCCACTGCTCATCTGCCCTCCAAGTTGCATGAGTGTCTCTCTCCAAGGTCAGACACTCGGTTCAGTATTTCTTTGTATGTGAGCAGTTGCTGTGAAGAGTTTTTGGTTCTAACTTTAAAGTTTTTGGGGTGACTTTGTAAAATGAGTGATAAAAAGAAACAGAAGATCAAATCACAACATAGAGTGTTTAATCCGAGTGGACAAATAGATACTTGTTTAGTTACATGAGAGACAAAATATTGTGCCTTGTTTGCTGAGAAGTAATAGCTGTTCCAAAGGAATACTATCTTCATTGCCATTTTGAATCTAAACGTCCTAACTTAAGCAAACTGGATACCAATGAAAAACAAACTTAAGTGTCCAAATTGTTGAAAAATCTTAGTGACAAACAATGGTTTTTCAAGAAAGTAAACTTAGAAAATGAAGCAGCTACTAAGATTAGTTTTCAGATTTCTAAAGAAATTGCTGGATGCGTCCTGGCACCTACTGTCACAAATCCCAGCTGCCCCTTCAGTTAGGGGGAAAGCAGCCAACATGGTGGGCAGACTGGGCCGATTCCTAAAGGAGGCCCGAGCCAAGGAGTGGGTGCTGACTGTGTCCTTCACCATCGGCACCTTGGCTCTCCTCCTACCTCCCTTAAGCCCCTATACCAAGTACAAAGGCATGGTCAACCGCTCTCCCTTATAACTACCCCATTCCTGTTCAAGATGACGGCAACATGCCTGACATCCCCAGCCATCCTCAGGATCCCCAGGGTCCTTCCCTCCAGTGGCTGAAGAATCTGTGAATCCTCCATCTGCTCCCCCCACCAAATAAATGTCCTTGTCTTAAACAAAAAAAAATAAAGAAAGAAAGAAATTGCTGCTACTGGGAAGTCTTACTTAAGGTGACTTCATAAAGAAGTGTTTGTTGGTTGCAGTTTCTGGATTATGTCCCAAATATCCTCTTCTCTCAAGTTTCTTGTGCCCTTCCTGATCTTTCCCAGCCAAGCCTCAGCCTTGGATCATTCCCACCATCTGCTACCTTCATTCCTTCACACATGCTGCTGAATGAAGCTGGAGAAAAATCAGAAAATGATGATGACCAAGTCCTCTACAATTTTATGTTACATAACCTCAACTAGGCTCTCCTTGCAACAAGGAAATCCTTTTTATGCCTCCCTAATTAACTCATGATCCCACTTACTATAAAAGCTATTTCAAACTTTCTCATCTCTACTCAAAACTCCTCTAGTTCTCTATCCTCTACCCTGTCAGCTGAGAACTTTGCCTCAGAGTTTCCTAAAAACATTGAGGCCATTTGCTGAGAGCTCCCTCTTTTCCCCTCCTTCTCATCTCATATCACTGACATGCCTTCGGCCACTATCTCCTCCTTCCCATCAGTCTCACATAATAAGAAGGCCCTTTTCCTCACCAAGGCAAACCCCTCTGCATGCACAAGGGATCCCATCTCATCCTATCATCCAGCAGACTGCCCATCTTATTATACCCACATTCACTAATCTCCAATCTCTCCTTGTCTACTAGCTGCTTCCCTATGGACTACAAGCACACTCATGGGTCCCCCATCCTCAAAGAACCTCACTTGATCATCCATCCCTTAGCTCTCCTGTCTTTTGCAGCTAAATTCCTGGAGAAAATCATCTGCAATAGGTGCCCCCACTTCTCTTCCTCTCACTCTCTTCTTAACTCTTTGCATTCTGGCTTCCTACTTCATCATTCAACTGAAACTGCTCTCTTTAAAGTCACTGACCATCTCTTACTTGCCAGACCAATTGGCTTTTTCTGGTTTTTTTTTTTTCCCCAAAGTATAGGCATTTATTGAGATTGACACCTCTCATTGACACTTCTCATGAAGTGGGCTAAGTTCCAAGAGGAACAAACAGCTTTGGTGAAAGCAAGACAGATTTTTTATGGGGTGAAGATGCAATTACATAACAGAAATTGTGAATATTCGAAAGGCAGGAGGGGTTTGTTAAAGGATTAGGTAATAGGGAAGGGGTCTCAGCCTCAGTGGAATTGTGCCTATGGTTTCCCACAATGCATACAGAAAACCCAGTTGGGAGGGTATGTATGTATGATGATGATAATATAATAAGCCACTCTACATCATAAATTCACCTAAAGGACAGCTTTTGCTATTTTACTGCACAGGTGCCTACTTAGGGAAAGTCCCTTCTGTTATTTTGGGGTCCACATCTTGCTTGGGCATCCTGGTGGTGCTGCTTTCTGATTGGCTGAGTATTGTGGTCCTGTCTGAGACTGAATGGATGTGGTTGTGGTTGAGTCAATGGACACACCTGCTGTTTCTGTGGGAAATATGAGGAATGGGTCTGGGAGCAGTAGCTGGCTAGAGGCAGTGCCTGGGATCCCATCACATGGACATGCCTGCTATTTTTGTGAGAAATATGAGTTCATGGACACACCTGTTGTTCTAGAGAGCAGTGAAGCATATATGAGGAAGTAGGCTATTTATTCGGGGCGGGGCAGTGGCTAGGTAGGGGCAGTAGGCCTGCTGTTCAGTGGGGTCTATAAGGAAGTTAGAATATTGGGGCTGGGGGCAGCTTTATTAGTATACCATCATTCCCTCCTCAAAAAGCTGGGGCCCAAATTCATTTGGGAAAAGGGATGAAGGTCTCTGCTTTTGTAGCTTCTTCAGGCTGGCAATGGGTGTAAAGCTGTCCCTGCCTCAATGGGTCCCAAGGAGGAGGTTGACTGGAATAGAGCATAGGTCACATCCAGGGGATGATGGGTGAGTATGGGTGGGTATCCACTGTTTTCTGCCAACTGTAGGTGAATTGGCCTGTAGTCTGGGAGACACAAATCTACATAAAAGGTTTCCACTTAACATCTTTCACTTGTATTTCTTTTCTTCTTCAAGTTTAAATTAGTCCTCATACTGCCCTGGCCCATCCCCTTTTGCCTTCTTCCCACAGCTGCAACTGTCCCAATTGGCCTTTTCTCAGTCCTCATCCTTCTGGACCTGTAGCCTTTGACACTGTTGATCTCCCTCTTCTCCTTGTTATTGTCTTCTCTCCATGTTTATGGGATGCTCTGGTTTGGCATAGAAAGCCCTTCAAAACCTCACCCCCTTCTTACCTTTCAATCTTCTTATCCCTTATACCCCACCATTCCCCATATATTTTGCAATCCAGTCAAACTGGCCTCCCTGCTGTTCCTTAAACAAGGCACTCCATCTCCAGGCCCCAGGCATTTTCATTAACTGACCCCATGCATACCATGTTCTCCTTCCTCATCTTTATCTCCTGGGTACCCTGGCTTCCTTCAAGAACTAGCTAAAATCCCACCTTCCATAGGAAATCTTTCTCCACCTACCTTAATTGCCTTGCATTCTCCCTGTTAAATATTTCCTATTTATCCTGCATGTAGTTTGTTTGTACATAGGTATTTGCACATTTCATCCCCCATTGAGAGCAGAGGCTGTCTTTTATCTGTCTTTGTATCCTCAGGACTTAGCACAAGGCACATAGTAGGTGCTTCATAAATGTTTATTGACTGATTAATGCAAATTTATACCAGTAAGAGTCAATCTCCAATAAATGAATTGTCAAAGGATATAAACAAGGACTTTTCTTTTCATTTGTTTATGTATCATTAGTGTTAATTTAAAAAAAATCAATTCCAAATTCTCTGACTCCCTTCAGCCTCTCCATCATCCATTTAGAAGGTAAACAATATGACATTAATGATACATGTGAAGTCACGCAAAACATAATTCCACATTAGCCACGTTGCAAAAAAAAAATCAGGATAAAAAGCAAGGAACAAAAGCAAAGTGAAAAAAAAAACGATGCTTCAGGCTACACTGTTCTTCAGTTCTCTCTCTGGAGGTAGACAGCATTTTTCATCATTAGTCTTTTAAAATTGTCTTGGATCAAAGTGTTGATGGGAGTAGCTAAGTCTCTCAAAGTTGATCAACATTACAATATAGCTATTACTATTTAGAATGTTCTCTTGCTTCTGTTCATTTCAGTTTGAATCAATTCATATAAATCTTACTAGGTTTTTCAGAAACCATCCTGCTTATGGCAAAATAACATTTCTTACGGTAAAATAACATTCTATCACAATCATATAGCACAATTGGTTCAGCCATTCTCTAACTGACGGGCATCCCCTGCACTTTCAATTCTTTGAACAGGCAATTTGACAAATATTATCTCATTTGATCCTCACATCCCTGACAGGTAGGTGATATTATTATCCCCATTTTACAATTGAGGAAACTGAGACAGCCAGAGGTTAAGTGACTTGGCCAGACTCACAGAGCTACTACATGACTAAGGCTGGATTTGAACTCAGGTCTTCCTGACTTCAGGTCTAGCCCTCTCTCTACCTCCTAGCTGCCAGGGCTCTTTCTGCTGGATCAGGTTGCCTCCCATGTATAAGGCAGAAGAAGGCAGCAAAGGGCAGGGAATGGGGAATCAAGATGAGAACAGCTCACATCTATCAAGCACTGGAGGGTTTACAAATGTAAACGAAAACCTTGTGAGGTAGAAGATATAAGTATTATTGTCCCCATTTGATAGATGAGGAGAAGGAGTCAGCAGAGACTAAAGTTTAAGTTCCATCCTACATAAAAGCTGTGTTCCTTGTATGAGGGGAGACATAAGTATCTCTCTCTCACACACACATACACACAGTCCTTTAAAGTTTGCAAAGAGCTCTACAGACCTTGTCTCACTGGGGCCTCACAAGAACTCAAGGTAGCTGCTACTGTACCATTAGATCCATCTTACAAATAAGAAAACTGCAGCCCAGAGAGGTCAAGGGACTTGCCTATGGTCACACAGCGAGAAAGTGTCTGAGGTGGGATTCAGGCACATCTTTCTTCTGACCTCAGGTCTACTACACTTTCTGATTTCCCACATTGTCTCAGGAATACCAAAGCTTGTCAGCATACTGTCACAACACTGGCAGGGCCCCTAAAGTTCAGAAGGAGCTGAAGCTAGTAAGAAAACTAAGGAACTGTGAAAAAAAGTCTCCTTACCTCTATTATGGAGAAAGGAAGAATGAGAAAGGCCAAGACCTCAGCCCAGGATGGATAGGATGGTGATAATTAATGGAAGATGGAGAGGTTACTCCTTGACTTTTATTCCACTTTCTCTGCCCAGTGGCCTCTGGTCAGGGAAGCACAGAACAAAAATGGTCCATAAGGGGCAGCAAAGAAAGCCAAGTGAGGGGATGGTAAGAGAATGCCCAGTTGCTCTTGATCAAGTCACGTCGCTTGGCCTAGGTGAACTCCATTTGACAAATTAGGGTGAGCACTGGCAGGTGTGAGCTGCTGTCAGAGGGGATGGGAGGGGAGGGGAGGGGAGGAAGGGAGAAGGGAAGAATGGGGGAGATCCCAAGAAAGGAAGAAGAGCCATGAAGCTGAGGCAGGGACCCATACACAGTGGCCAGTTATTCTCCAGGGCATACCTCACCCTTGTGTACTGAAAGAACAGGCAGGTGTGATGGCTGACAAATGTCAGTGACATTTGAAAGCTGGTGGAGACCAGGAGAGGTACCCCAGGACTGGAAAAGGCCAAAGGCCCACCTGATTTTCCCAAAAGGGGAGAGAATAGCGCCTGCAAACTCTAAGTCATTGAGTGTGGCTCTGACTGTTGACAAAATTCTAGAAGAGATGATGAAAGGGATGGCTGTGTAAGACGTTGGTCTGAGCTGAATTTCTGCCCGATTGCTCAGAAAGGGCCCATGTGGGACAGTGACAGCTAGGATTTAGTAGGCAGACCTGTTAAAAGTGACCTCAGCATCCATGTGGGCCAACCCCCTCATTTTATATTTGTGGGAACCGAGGCCCAGGGAGAGGAGGTGGCTTGTCTAGTGTTGCACCGATACCAGAGCCCAGATTCAAATCCAGGTCCAGTTACTGCCAGGTCAGCAATCCCTCACCCTCAGATCCAATAAACTCCAGTCATTCCCCAGCATATCTAAGATCAAATACAGACCCCTCTGTTTGCCATTTAAAGCTCTTTCAACCTTGACTAAATCATACCTTTGTAGCCTTAATATTTACTACTCAATAACAATACAATTAATCAATAAACATGTATTAAGTGCCTACAATATGCCAGGCACTGGGCCAAATGCTGCGGATACAAAAAGAAGTAAAAGCCCGTTTCTGCCCTCAAGGAGATCGAACTCTAAGGGGGAGACAGCAAACCAATCCATACAAACAAGCCATGTACAGAATAAGTAGGAAATGATTAACCAAGGGAAGTCACTAGAATTAAGAGGGGTTAGGAAAGGCTTCTTTTTTTAATTATCATTTTTAGGCAATCAGGGTTAAGTGACTTGCCCAGGGTCACACAGCTAGTAAGCAGCAAGTGTTTGGTCTGCGGCCGGTTTGAACTCAGGTCCTCCTGACCTCAAAGCCGGTACTCTATCCACTGCACCACCTGACTGCCCCGGGAAAGGTTCTTTATAGAAGATGGGATTTTAGTTAGGATTTAATGAAAGCCAGGGAAGCTAGTAGGCAGAGATGAGAAATAAGAGCATTCCAAGCAGGGGGGACAGCCAGAGAAAATGTCAGGAGCTGAGAGGTGGAGTGTCCTGTTTCTGGAATAGCCAAGAGGCCAGCGTCACTGGTTCAGACCAAGGTGCAAGAAAGTGGAAACGTAGGAGGGGCCATTCCCCTTCAGGAGCTCTGTTCAGCAAGATTTGCCTGCTTACTGTTCCTCATACCTGACACTTCATTTCCCATCTACATATGTTTGCAAAGGCTGTCTCCCATGGCTGGTACAAAGTAGGCACTTAATAAATGCTTAATGACCAATTATTTGCCACTGAGTAACATAGCACAGATATACACCATATATTTCAGAATGTTGTTAGTGCCTGTTCAGAACGGAGTCTATCAGTTGAAGAGCGATGGGGAACATCGTTCAGGGTCAATGAGACCAATTAAAAGCCTGAGAGACAGCTTCTTTGTAATTAATAATCAATTTATTAATTAGGCTAGCTGATAATCAATGCATTGATGGTCAGGGTCTCTCCCTGACAGGAGAAAAGCAGCTCTAGTTGGTGAAGAATTAATGAGGAGATGGGCTAAAAGCCTTCAGCTCCTCCTGCTTGATCATGAGACTCTGGCACCTCCAGCAACCTGGACAAAGGAATTCATCTCTATCCAGACCACTCTGGTTGGTTTTCTTCTTCATGAGCTGGGTTACCCTTAACCACAATGGGGGTGGGCTGCAAGGGTATAAACTTAATGCTTTAGGGTTGGAATTCATCTAGATTATATTCTGTTTACAATCTAAACAGAAGTAAAGTCTTCTAGTGGATTGTGTCCTGCCCGGGATCAAGGAGCAGATTCCCTGAGGATTTGAAAGTCTCAATTATCAACAATGTCGTTCAGAGACTGACTCACTTACAGGGACTGGGCCCTGAATGAGGAGATAGAAAGAAAAAGCCTTAATCCTAATTGAATAATTGGTTAATAAAATAATAGGAAAAATCACTTCTCTCAGCAAGAAGATGAGATTTAGAAGCAGAAAAGCCAGGTTGGAATTCAAGCCCTACTAAGGGCAATGACTACAACTGTAGCCTAGCTATCTGATTGTATATATTCCCAAGGGTTATTGGGTTTTTTTTTTTTTTACTAGCTGTGGACAAGGTAGTTAGATGGTGCAGTGGATAGATCTCCAGGCTTGGAGCCAGATAGAACTGAGTTCAAGTTGGGCCTTAGGCACTTAGTAACTATGTGACTCTGGGCAAGTCACTTAACCCTTATTTGACCGAATTCCTCATCTGTAAAATGGGAATACACTGGAGAAGGAAAAAGCAACCACTCTAGTGTCTTTGCTAAGAAAACCCCATGGATAAAAGTCCATGGCATCACATAAAATCTGGTATGACTGAAAGAATAAATAACACAAAGCCCCAGGGAACTGGGCAAATATTTCCCTGAATGCCTGATTTCACACCATTAAAGTCCAAGTCAAAACTTAATATTTCTTTCATAAATTTCTTTCAAAACAAAGATCAGTCTTTTTTGCATTTATTTCCTCACAATTTTTGTCTCCTTTGGTTGGGGAACATTGAGACTTTATCCATCTTACTGCAATGGCAGGTAAAAATCAGCTCAGTGGTGTCACCACTGCTATCAGGGCTTATTCTGTATAAGATGACTTCTGATACGATGGAGAGTTTCATAGATAATTTTGATGTGGATGATTTAGTTTGAATTCCTATTGACACTGAAGGAATTCAGTAGTCTCTTCCTTGCATAAATTTAGGGCTTTATTTAGTTCCATTCTCCTGCTTAACCAGGAAGGAGCTGTAACACAGGCTAAAATTCAATAAGAATGTGGTTTAAAATGACTCAGCAGTTTGGACATTAAACGGCAGACTAAAAGTATAATATATGCAAAAGCCATAAGACAGGGACCTAAAGTGTATAGTATATTCCTCCCTGGCCTAAAACCTTCATTACAATGCAATATTCCATCTGTATACAAGATGACACCAAAAATTGCTAAATTCTGCAATGTCAATTTTGACCCCATGATGGCACCAAAGACCAAGGTATAATATCCTTCATGTAAATTTTTTTTTTTCTTTTAACCACCAAACGTCACCAAAGACTGTGACATATTCTTCACTGGCACTAAATTGGTTTAAAAAACTTTATTCAAAGCCTACTACGTGCCACACTCTGCTCTGGGTGCTAGGAGTCCAGAAATAACAAGGAAACAGTCCCTGCCCTCAGAGAAAAGTGCATCCTATTGATGGAGACCAGCTCTGTATGAGTAATACAAAACTCAACAGACATGGCCCTCAAAAAGATGAAGAAGACAAATCTCACCATTCCTTTCCAGAGCTGAAAGGTCCACAGGGATGGCAGCATGAATTCATTTTCAGACATTTTCAATGTATTGATTCATTTTACTGAATTATTCTTTAACAAATTTTCTTGTGTAGGATGGCTCTCTGTATACTTCTGTTGTTCAGTCATTTTGCAATCCTGTCAGATGCTTTGTGACTGCATTTGGCAACATCAGTGCAATACCAGGTAAACATCTAGGGGCTGCAGTCCCTGGGACAAGAACCCCAAAACAATGCTCTTTCCAACCTGGGAACAGAGCTCAAATTTAAAAGAAAGGAAAAAGGCCAAAAAAAGATGAACAAAAACCACCAAAAGGTATTGAGGTGTTGATGTCCTATTGAATTTCTGGCAAACTGCTTTTCCCTTATCTCATCTGTTTTTTTTTTTCCATCAAGTAGTGTGTGCTCCTTTCCCTCCACCCCCCCCCACCCAATTGCTGTCTTTGAATTTATTAAACACTAAATTATTTTTTTTTGTACATTGCATAACTAATCTTTTCCATTGATCAACCTTTCACATTTTAACAAGTTCCAACTGTTTTCCAGGGAGCTAGGTGTCCCACTGGGCCTGAAGTGAGGAATAATTATCCCCTTGGGTTCAGAGCTGGCCTCAGACACTTACTAGCTGTGTGACCCTGGGCAAGTCTCTTCACCCTATTTCCCTCAGTTCCTCATCTGTCAAATGAGCTTCAGAAGGAAATGGCAAACCACTCCAGTATCTCTGTGAAGAAAAGCCCAAATAGGGTCAGGAAAAGTTAGACAGGACTAAATAACAATAATTATTTTCACAATCACTGATTTGTGGTGCAGTTTGGAACTGCTAGTCATACTAAGTAACTCAAACCTCTTTCTTTACTCCTTCCCAGCTGCCATTATTTCTCTTGAAGTGCTTGACTTCTTTTTAAACTTTTTATTGATGTTTACTGTTTCTTACATCACCAGGGGGTCCCATGTATCCCTCCCTCTCCCCATCCTGGAGAGCTATGTCAGGTGACATACAGTATTTTTTTTTACTTGAGGGAGGAAAAGTGACCACAACAGATCAAAGCATTTGGGAAAAGGTGTGTACCTTTGACGTCCTGGATGGGGTAGGGTGATGGTGTCTTCTCATGTCTCCTTTTCAGTCCCACTTGAATTTTAACATTTCGTTACCGATAACTTTTAATTTTTTGTGTCTCATTCTTTCTATTTCATTTGTTGTAGTTACCGTGTATATATTGTGTTTTCTTGGCTCTGCTTAATTCACTTTGTGTCACTTCACAAAGATCTTTCCATACTTCACTGTACTCATCACACACATCATTTCTTACTGCCTGGTAGCAGTATTCCATGCCTTTCATGTTCCATGTCTTGTTTAGTCATTGCCCAGTTGGTGAGCATCTACTTTTTCTCCAATTCATAGCTGTTGCAAAGAGTGTTATTATGAGAATTTTTGCATATATGGGGACTTTTTTTTTTCTTATTGATGACATCCTTGGGCTGTAATGGAGTCATTGTTTTATAGACTGTGTGGACATTTTTGTTACTTTCTTTACATAATTCCAAATTACTTTCCAAAAGAATGTGTCATTTTACAGCTCCACCTATAAGGTACTAGTGTGTATATATTGCCACAGCGTTGTTTAGGTGTCAAAAACATATTTGAGGGGGGCAGGTAGGTGGTGCAGTAGATAGAGCACCAGCCCTGGAGTCAGGAAGACCTGAGTTCAAATCTGGCCTGAGACCAAACCCTTGACACTTATTTAGCTGTGTGACCCTGGGCAAGTCACTTAACCCCAATTGCCTAAAAAATAAAAAAAAAACCCAAACATATTTGTGCCATAAAAGGAATTTGATAGGCCTCCTTCTTTACCTGCTGTTTCATGTAGTTTATAGAGTACTGGGATGAAATGTTTTTAAATGTTTAGTACAATTTACTGTCAAATCCATCTGGTCCTGGGGATTTTTTCCTAGGGAGCTCATTTATACCTTGTTCAATTTCTTCTGTTAAGGTAGGGTTATTTAAGAATTCTATTTCCTCTTCTTTTAACATGGGTAGTTTATATTTTTGTAAGTATTCTTCCATTTTATATAGATTGTGAGTTTTGCTGGCAAATGATAGGGCATAATAATTCCTAAGCATTGCTTGAATTTCATCTTCATTGGTTATGCATCCCCTCTGCATAAGATAGATTTCTATGCCCAACTGAATATTTGTTATTCCCTCTTTGAGCGAAATCCATTGAGAGTAAAGTTCAAGCAGTACTCAGTCCTCTCCCTTCTTTCCCTCCATTGTAATTGTTCTTCTGCACCTTTAAATGTGATATAATTTACCCCATTCTTCCTCTCCCTTCTCTCTTCTCCTAGGGCAATTCTCCTTTTCACCCTTTAATGTTTTTGTATCATCCCATCAAAGTCAATTTATACTCAGACTCTCTGTTATTGTAAACTCCTTCTAACTGCCCTAATAGAGATACAGTTATTAAGAGTTACAAGTATCATCTCCCCCATAGGGATGTAAACAACACAGTGAATAACTTACATTCTTGCTTTCCTCTTTAACTTTTTATGCCCCTCTTGATTGTTGTATTTGGAAATTGAATTTTCTCTTTAGCTCTGGTCTTTTCAAGAGGAATGTTTCAATCTCCCCTATTTCATTAAATATCCATTTGCCCCCTTAAAAGATTATATTCAGTTTTACTGGGTATTTAATTCTTGGTTGAAATCCAACTTCCTTTACCTTCCAGAATATCTTATTCCAACCCCTCTGATATTATGTATGTTTCCTCAGTGTGCACTCTGGCCTTTGAGTATCCATAGTGATAGCAGTAACTTAATCCCTAACTGAAAAATGTTTTATTGATGCCCTTTAAGGAGACCAACTGAACCCCTTCTTCATGGAGGGGATGTTCCTAGTAGCTTCTTTGTAGGACAACAAAATCAGGAGGGAGCTCCTGGCTAAAGACCTTCAGCAAGTCCTTGTATTTTGGTGAGAATCCTTTCTCTCTGTTCCTAAAGGAAGTCTGTCTGGGTTAAACAAAAGTCTTGGGTGTCTCCCGAGAAGGTTTAGAGAGCTTTCCCATGGGGAAGCTTACCTTGGCTGGAGCTCCATACAGCACTTGTTTCATATGGACATAACCACAGTAGCCCCAATACCACCTCAGCTAGAGCCATGCCTGGATCTCAGAGTCATCCACCCATCCCTTAGAACCCTCTGCCTGCCAAATGGGAGGGGGACCACTTTCCTGCTTCCCCTTCCCCCTCCCAGATGATGGCCTTATTAAAGTAGCCACCCTCTTAGATAGGGCCTCACCCAGAAAGGCCCTCTTCTATTTGTGCCAAAATGGACAAAAACAGATACTTTCCAATTATCCTAACAAAAATCTACATAATGAAGAAGCACAGAGATCAACACCTCCTCATTGAAAAAGAGAGAAAGGATTGAGAGATGTTCTCAAAGTCCATATCAAACAAGTTTAACACTGACAGAGATGTAACACTTCATATAGCAATAGTAAAAGTAAGTTAAAAAAATAGTTATTCACCCCTGGATGTGTCCAGTGTATCTGAAAGTGGTCAGTCTCTATAAAATAGCAAAGATCCAAGAGTGGAGTCCAGATGCACTCCATAAGTGACATTCCACAGAATTTCAACCAACAAGGTGTGTACAGGGAACCACAGAACACCTGCTCGTCATGTGGGTTTGTTTATACAAATGGAGGGGATTTCTGATGACAATCCCACATCAGGTCATTGTTAGGAGAAATTATAGATTGTGCTTA
>NW_020954029.1:0-3961 GCF_900497805.2 Vombatus ursinus
TGAGTAGGACTTAGGAAAAACTAGTTCATTTGACTCACTTCCTGCTCAGACAGTGGGAACACTGTGCAGGATGAAACCTCCATTGGGATTAAAAAGAATATCCTGGATTTGAAGCAACAAAAAGGGGAGGATACATTCTCAAGGAAAACAACAAATCAAGACATCAATTTCCAGGCATACTAAGCTTAGACCTTTTTCCTGGACACAGGTAGTACAAGTAATCAGTCTTTTGGCTGCAAAAGGATTAGGACTATTTTCCTCCTGTATGTCAATGAATAATTGAATTTCTTGAAAGTTTGCACAGCGTATATAAAGACTCCAAAGGGGTAGCTGTTCTTACCCAAAGACACCAAGTTCCTATAGTTCTCCAGCATCACATCCCAGTACAACTTTTTCTGAGATGGGTCCAATTGTACCCACTCCTCTTGGGTGAATTCCACAGACACATCCTTGAATGTCACTGATTCCTGAAATACCAAAAACATTTGTGCTTACCCAGCTATATCTCTGTTTTAAAGTTCAAATATACTGCATGCCATTAGGGTGAGGGAATTGAGGGCATTAGGACAAGAAGTGGTACAGGGAACTGAGGCAACTGAGTCAATCACATTGATCCCCATTTTGTCACTCAATTCTAGGGGTAGTTCAGTTCTTTTTCTGTTCAATTATAGGTCCAGTCCAACTTTTGTCTTGTGAGAAAAATTTATTCAATTGTGGGAATTGGGAGAAAACTTTATTGCACTGTTGGAACCTAGCCTTGTGTGGTTGAGAAACGAGACCTCTTCTACCTGCTGATTAGTCCTTAAGGACCTAGGTTATGCTGATCAGAAATCCAGTCAGATGCCAAAAGATTGATACAACGGGTTTTCTCACAACCGCACATCTCAAGAAACCCGTATGTCTTCTCTGAAAACTGGCCTCACACTGAACACTTCATTATTGCTTCCATGTTCCTTGAATTGTATACATATACTTGCAAGGAGTGGGCCACCTCATATTCTGAATTCAGGGAACTGAACCTGTTGCCTTTCCCCCTCTCAACATGGAAAGTCCTCAATCTTTCCTCTAATTAGTAATCATATTACATAATATTGTATTATTTTCTTTTAATTAACTGGTCTTTTTTGATTGTTTTTAATGTATAAAAGTATGTCTTTCCTTACATTTAGAGTCTGGCCCTAAATTGAGGAAGGGGCCTGGTCCAAGTTTGTTACACAACTGCCATGTATTGCTCAATAAACTGATATGCCCAAAAGACTGAACCTGTGTTTCCTCAGATATTTCATCTTTCACTTGCCACAAGGGGTTGTTTCATTTATTTATTTTTATCCCAGTACAGTGTCTGGTATACAGCAGGCCTTTAAGAATTACTCTCCCAGAAAGAACCGATACACAGAAGCATGTATAAAATGATTTTACACGCACACACACACACACACACACACACACACACACACACACACACACACATTTGTATCTAATGGTAGCCATCTGCAGGTCTGGGGGGAAGAGAGACAAAGAAATTTACATGATAACTTTATTATATATTTAAAAGGAATAGCAAGTTGTAGATAACAGATTTATACTTTAACATGCAATCATCTTTTTTACTATACATATGTATTGGAAATGCTTGTTTTATTCCATAAATTAAAATAAAAAAAAGAATTCCTCTCTGATTAGTTTGTAAGCTCCAAAAGGGAAGGAGTTGTTATTGCCATCCTTTGTATCCTCAGCATTTAGCACAGTGCCTGGCACTTTGCAGGCATTTAATAAATGCTGACTGTCATAAATTGTTCCAAATGACATCAATTTTAAATGTCTTTCATTTTTTTTTTTTACAGTGAGCACCTGTAGCTCCTCCTTCTATCCTCTGAGCTGAAGGAGTAATATGGCCAATTCCTTTTCTACTTGCTGAAATAAACAATGAAAATGAAATAGCTGAAGATAGCTATCATGTGATCCTAAGTCTTTCCACTCTAAACAAATCCAGTTCCTTTGATTAATTAGCTTGGTCTCTTCACAACTTTACCTTCCTCTTTTCCTCCAAATGCTATGCTTCTTAAAATGTGGCGCTCTGAAATAAACACGATTGTGTTACACGCTCCTGGAACCATAAGAGCAGAAGTCAGCACAGGGGACTACAATCTCCTGTCTGTAACAGCACGTGAACAATTTTTTACTATTGAAAAGAGTGTTAAAGGACCATGACTTTCCAATTCATGTATTTAGAGCTGGAAGAGACTTTAGAGTCCAATTTTCTCATTTTACAAATTAGGGAAGTGAGGCCTTCAGAGCGAGAGTTGATTTGCTTGAGGCCAAAAGGGGAGTAAATGGTGGATCTACACTTTGAGCGCAGGTCCTCCTGGCTTCAAATCCAGGGCTATTCTCAATGTACAATGTTGCCATTCCCTTTCTCTATCACCAGACCAAGGCCACAATTGAGTTTTTGGACAAAAACATTCATAAGAGCACTCTTTGGGGCAGTAAAGAACTGGAAACAAACTGAATTCTCCCCAATAAAGAATAGCTAGAAAAAATGGCATATGAATAACAGTCATTTATATAGTTAAAAATACAAATATGAGCAATTCTGAGAAGCATTTGAAGACAGGCATTAACTGACAGTGCAAAATAAGCAGATGCAACAAAATATAATACACAAAAACTACAAAAATATAAATACTAAAAAAAGATTCTGAACTACATGTAACTGACAAAAAAATAATCCATGTGAACATTTGGGGTGGATTCTCTAAATGTGATCATCTCGAATTTCTTTTGAGCTACTTCCATTCTGCTTTGCTCATAGAGCACAGCACCTTCTCTGATGAGGGCACGCCATGATGAGCATTCCGGTACCAGTGTCTCCCAAGTCACATATCCCATTCCAAAGTTCTTAAGAGAGACCTGGAGAGTGTCCTTGCATCCCTTCTTCTGACCAGCAGGTGAGCATTTGTCCTGGGTGAGTTCTCCATAAAATAGTCTTTGGCAAGCGTACATGTGGCATTTGAATAAACATGGCCAGTTCATGGTAGTTGCCCTCTCTTCGGTAGAATTTGAATGCTTAGCAGTTGAGTCGAGAAAACATCTCAGTGTCTCCTGCCAGGTCATCTTCAGACTCTTCCTAACCAAATTCAAATGGAAATGATTCAATTTCCTGGCGAGGTGTTGCTATAGGTTTCACAAACATACAACAATAAGGCCAACACCACAACTCTTGTAGATCTTCACTTTGGTAATCAGTCTAATACCTCTTCTCTCCTATACTTTAGTTTGGAGCCTCCAAACACTGAGCTACCTCTGACAATGCTTGCATCAATCTCTTTATCAATGTGTACATCCCTAGAAAGTATACTGCCAAGGGAAGTGACCTTATCCACAACATTCAAAACTTCTCCATTTGCTGTAACTGATGGTTCCACATATGGATGATGTGCTGCTGGCTGATGGAACACTGTTTTCTTGGTGTTAACTGTTAGGCTAAAATTAACACAAGCAGCAGAGAATCGATCCATACTTTGTTAAATCTCATCTTCACAGGCTTCATTGAGGGCACACACCAACATTCCCTCCACTTTGGTCTTGACTTGTAGCCCTTTCAAGTTAAAGAATTTCCTATCAGTGTGGCAGTTGACCTTGATGCCCTGTTATTATTATATTATAGTGTATTATATATATTATTATATTACATGCATTAGCATACAATAGAGCTTCATAAACATTTGCTGACTGCTGACCTTCTGAATTTCATGTGCAATTAATTGATGCGGTTGTTTTCTTCTCTTTTATGGATAAGTGCATAAGGCACTTATACTGGTAGAGCTGTCAATTTGCAGAGCCACTACAGGAAGCAATTCAGAATGATGGCAGAAAACTATTCAACAGTGTGTATTCTTTGACCTAGCCAAAGCAATGGCAGCAGGTCTATACTCCCAAAGAGATCAAAAACAGAAAGTGG
>NW_020954030.1:0-15795 GCF_900497805.2 Vombatus ursinus
ACACACACACACACACACACACACACACACCCTGACATCAAATGATTGTTCTCTTTGTTTTGCTGTTCTTTAAACAAGACATACACTTGACTTTTTAAGCATTTATCTTAACTGTCCTTCTCTCTCCCCCCCTCCCCCCCCACAAATGCCTGGAACACTCCCACTCCCTCCTCTCATCTTCACCTCCTGGCTTCCCTGGCTTTCTTCAAGTCTCAGTTAACATCCCATCTTTGGCAAACAAGCCTGGTTGCCTCCTGTCTTCACAAAATCGAGGCCATAATCATGAGTTCCTTTATTAAATAGGTAATCAAATATATGCCTTTGAATTCTAGAAGGAAAGAAAAAGCCAAGCATAAAAATTAATTTTCCTTTTACTATGAAAACTGAGTGCTAATTTTTAAGTTAGTAATTTTATATGCATGTGCCAATATATATAGTACTTTGTATTATGTATGTCCATCATTAGGTGGTAATTAGCTTGGTTGCCAGATATTTAATACGACTTTTTAAAATCATTATTTTTAAACCATCTTACCTTACCTTTAACCTTCTTCAGGTTTGAGTATGCACGTGACTCTCCAAATGAAAGAAAGCCACGAAGGCCTTCAGGAGCAAAAAATAAAGAGGTAAGAGTTATGAAAGCATAAGGTTTTTCTGTTTTGACATTCTAGGGATCTTCCAATAATTCTTCTGGGCTTTTCATGTCTAATTTTGCTCAGTCAGTGATGGGGTTGACAGTTTTAATTCTGCTGCTAACACTTAGAATTAATTCATGATTTTAACACTGACATTTATAGAAAGATTCAGACATAAATCGGATATTTTCTCGGCCATCTTTTTGAAGTCTGTGGTTGTTTCTTATAAGGTGGACCCTACTACTGATGCAAAAATAAGTTTGATAAAAACTCATGTAGAATATGATGCATGTTGTAAGCAATTAGAACAATGTATATGTACCTTGAGATTCGAAGAATTTTATAACAAAGTTATAACAGTTTATTTATTCATTAAAATATTGGGTGTTTAGCTTTATCATGGGAATTAACTTGATAAGGGGGCATGGGGATGGTATCTTTATAATAGTGGTATTGTCCTTATAGTCACAAAGTATATATAAACATTAATTGGCACCTGTACCAATTCATAGGTGATACCAACTCGATCCCGAAGTACCTCAGTTTTGGGCCCTGGTCAGTAACTGTTTCCTTGTTTATGTGTTTTTTTGGGGGGGGAGGGAGGGAAACAAACAGTAGAACCTTGTTCAGCAGTAGGTTAGAACTGAAACTAAATGAAGAAAAAAAAAGTAGATTAAATTCTAAGCAATACTTAACATTTTGGCCTGGAGCCAGATAATGGGGTTAGGGTAGGGGAAGGGAAGAGGGGGAAGGGGGTTAGAGGTTAGAGAGAGGCTTAGCTAATCTTGTTAGGATCATTTTATACAAGTATATGAGCTGAATTAACATACTTTAAAGCATAGAGTGTATATAGGGAAAGGGGTCGGGGGAGGGACAAGATTTGGTTTGGGAGAGAGGCAATAGTTTTGTAATGGGTTTTGTTTGTTGGTTTTTTAGTGAAGCTGCTTTATTTGCTGCTAGCCTAGGTGTGGAACTATGCAGGGTCCTCAACAGTGTGTACATGTTGTTTTCCTCTTGGAAAATGAAACATTTACTGAGAATTCATACTATTTATATAAATGTTGTATGTGCAATTGTGCTAACAAGTATATAAGAAGGACCTTCAATATAAATAGAAAATTAATTCTTAACTTAGGCTATTGTTATACAATAGAGTATACATGTTTTATATGAACCCATTTGGGGGAAACATGACTAAATTCCTAGGGGATAGAAAGAGGGAGGTTTTTTTGTTTTCAAAAATTCGTTTATAGACGGACTTAAAAAGAACAATAATTTGGGGGAGGTTTTTCGTTTTACTTTCAAGTATTCAATTACTAATTAATTGTTAGTAAAATTGACTAATTGCTAGTTCTAAAATATTCCAAGAAGATATTTTCACACCTTCTAGTGTTTGTTTGTTTTTTAATATAGGCACAGACCAGGTGTCTTTCAGAAATATCCCTACGAAACACACTAAAGAGAATATCATAACACCAGAGAAATCAAGAGGACGGGCCAGCGCCGCAGACAACATGTGGGAACCCCTTACCTTGGAAACCAAAGAACCGAAAGAAAGTGCCACAAACATCGCTGAGAAAGCCGCCCCCGCCCATCTGGCGGCTGAGGGCAGTGGGGGGGACCTGAGCCTTCCTTCAACTCCCCGGCTTCCGGGAAAGGGTGAGCAAAACCTGGACGGTTTCTCTCCTTTTAGTGACATTTTTGGTCTGGTCGAAGACGACTTCGATCCCCAGAGCCAACAGCTAGGTGATCTGGGGCCCTCAAGTCAAGTCACCGGGGATGATTGGGAGTGGGAAACGGAACTTTCCCACTCACCCCACTCCGAAACCTTGTGGGACAAGGCCATAGAGTGTGTCACGGTCTCTGACTGGTCCGACGATAACAGCAGCGCTGATGAAAAAGATTGGGAGGACCGCTTCTGGAGCAGCCCTTCTTTGATACGGTGGGCTCAGGGAGAAGACTCCCTGGTATTATTACTACAGGAGAGAGAAGAGCGTCTCGCTGACAATTTGGGGAGAAATACTAAGGGCGGCGGGAGAGAGGACAAGAGGAAGAGGCCGGCTCCTGGGAGGGCCCTGGTAGAAACCCACAACCAACCCTCCCTTCACACACTCCGGTCCCAAACCAAGAGGCCCGACATGCGCTTCTTAGGGAGTGATGGCCATGGCCGACTGCCCAGACTGAGGAGAGAGGCGGGGGTAGACTGTAAAGAGACGGGCGAATCTGTAGATTCGGCTAAAGGAAGCCCGAAGGGAAGGAAGAGTAGTGGTGGTAGCCAACTTAGTAATACAAAGCAAGCTTCAGATTCAAAACAAATAGGGAGTGACACTGAAGAAGAACTGGAAGCCTTCTCAGAAATGAAAGTGTCTCCAGACTCTGCATCTTTCGGACCTGTTTCTACAGATTCCGCAGCGGCCCCATCAACGTTTCTTCCAAAACTCTTCACAAAAGATGATCGTAAAACAAAGTTCTTGTCCGCCTCTGACAATGAAGCTGATGAGATAATTCGTTCTGTGTCACTTGATATCACTGAGTTTGATGTCAGTGATTTTGATGACTCATTGTCTACTTCGAGCTCCGAGAAGCAGGGTAAATCTTAATTTCTAAAGAGATTTTCCATTTCTGCCATTTGTGTGTAGTAGTCTGTGTAGTCTACATGTAAACATGTTTGTAAGATCCATTTAGTCTGGGTTCTTATTTTGTAGCCAAAGGGAGTTTTCCTGATGCTTGATCAGCTTGATCCTTCCCTCTCAATGTTATTGCCTGTGTCTCCTCAACAGATCCAGATAATGAAAAGTTAAATTTTTAGGGTCATTGATAACTGATAACCCATCCAAAGATGCCATCAGGAGGAGGACGCTGGAAAGGCAACACTTAATTTTTTTGCTCCCAAAGGCCCCTCGCCATCTTTTAACAGTGCTTTCCAGGAGTGATTCAGAGACGGATTCTAGGCAACACAGAATATCCTCTTGAGAAGGAGACTTTGAAAAGCTCCTTCACGTCCCAATTTGTCTCAAGCTATAATGTGTGTGTATTCATATCTTTTTGTTTTATTCAGTGTGTGGAGCTAAGTACATTAAACAAACATATATATATATATATAATGTGTATACAAATATATACTTTTTTCTTTTAAAGATGTTACTGAGAATGATGAATCATGTTTGAAAAAAAGAGTTACATTTGGAGCTTTTCTAGAACCTGAAATATTTGACGAAAATTCACCTCCCAATAAACCTCTTAAAAAAGGAGAAAGCCCAGAAGCGAAAAAAACGTCACTGGGAACCTCTCCTCCTTGGACTGGGCCACCAAAATCAATTATGAAGGTACAATATTTTAAACAAGCATTTAATCCATCCGTATTTTAAATTATGCGTTTCTCTATGATCCATACCCTAACTGCATTTTTAACAAGTAGTGGTATATATTATCCTATCTTCAAAAATGTGGAGAGAGTTCAGTTATTTATTGTTATGCTGGCTTCTCATACACTAGTGACTCAAGGTATTCCAGCATATACGGGGAGCATCAGGTCTTGATATAGAAGATGTGTGAACACACTCAAGTCGCCTGAGTTTCTCTAGGTCCGGTAGGGTTATTGCAGTGTTTAAAAAGAGGCTGAGACATAAAATCTCATTTAACATTTGCCATCATACATAGTATATGATTCACAAAATAGACAAAACCTTTTTTTGCCCATTATACACTCTGACTTAATCAGACCCTAAACTTGCAAGGCCTCAGAGCCTCAAAGAGGGATGACGTGTACCTTTTGTAGGGCCCTCAGACTCTAAACATGTTCTGCTTCTGCTTTGTACTGCCGTTGTTAGTCCCTAATAGTAATTAGGGGCAAGTAATATAGTCCTTATTTCCTGGGGTCATTGGGAAAAGAGAAAACTCTTTGCTAACCTGCCAAGTGCTGCTAGGTAAATAAAGGAATCCATTGCCAAGCAACACTACAAAAGGTATACCCCTGCAGTTTTGGTTGCTGCCACTGGGTGGTGGTAGATAGTTAATCTGAAGCACTGAGGTCTAGTCGTAATGGAAAACTCCGTTTGTGCTTTTCGAGCTGATGTCAGCTCGATGGTTGCATCTGCAGCAAACCAGTGAACTTGCCAGCATTCCTAACAAGTGGCCATACAGGCTTTGTTTGAAGACCTTGTCTACTTCCAATTGCCTTGGGGAAGCAATCCTTTCCACCTCTGGGGTAGCGTAGCTCTCATTGCTAGGAAGGCAAGGCCTAAACTAATGTGCTCCGGGACTGATGATGGCTGGCATCATTGCTATAAAGAGACATATGTGCGGCTATCATCCGGCTCACTGCTGACTGGCAGCTGGTGGGGACTTTGGTCTCCAAAGGGGTGCCATTGCAGAGATGGTCTCTGGAGGATTAGCCCTCAAAGGGTTGCTGTCAGACTCAAATGAAATGTCTGTCACAGGCTTTTGATGCACCTTGGGTATATTCAGTTATTTATTAGGGAACCATAATGGCAGATCTTGTCATTTATAAACTGTGTCAAAATGTCTATTTCAGCAGGCGCGTCCTAAACCACCAGAAAAAGAGCCTTCCAACAATCTAGTGCGAGGGATACTGCATACAGAAAACCTATCACAGGAGTTGCTGACCACTCTTAGTCTTAAGAAGATGTCTGCACCCTGCAGCAATGAGGTTACTGTGTCCCAGTCTCCGGACAAAAGAGTGAATTCCTTAGACCCCCACAAGATTGTGGGCACACCAGTGCTCCTGAGGAGATCCCTCTCTGGAAGAAGAAGCCAACATGATACCCTCCAAATGACGTATGCGAAAAGGAGAAGCATTGCATCCGAAGCCAGTCTCATGGGTATTTGAGCAGGAAATAATTTTAAGATGGTTTTTATAGGCAGGGGGCAGGCGGTCCCCTGGCTTCAAAGAGCTTAAGACATACAGTCTACCAACACAGGGAACAGATGTAGGAGGAACAGTAAGAAGGCCAGAATATGGCTGGGTCAGACGGTGCAGAGCTGTATGTGGGGTAGAGGTAAAAGGTGTGAATAAAACAAGGCTGGAAAAGTTAGTAATCCCATGGGAGTGATAGAAAGCTGCTTAGGGTTTATCAAGAATAACAGGAAGGAGTTGAGACGTGGGTCAAGACTTGTGTGCTGGGTTTAGCAAAAATCACTTTGGCAACTACTGTAGGAAAGAAATTAAAAGGAGGGAAAACAGGAGTTAGGCACTTGTTACAAATCAGTTTGCAGTGAGAGTGGAGGGGGTGGGGGGGGCTTTTAGATACAGTACGTGGTGGTATTTGTGAGTCAAGAGAAAAGAGGAGTTGATGTGATAGATGTGGAGACAAGAGATAAATGGCAAGATCTGACTGGATGTACCCAGCAAGAAAGTGGGGGAGAGAATGCCTTGAAGTTAGTTGGGTGACTAGAAACAGGGAAGATATCAGTGTTTAGAGATTTCTCTTTGTTGATTGTTTTATCCAAAAAATGTTAATTTATCTTCTGTTTGAATGAATTTATTTTTATTAATTGCTTGTTGCTTTTATTAACAGTTGTACACTCTTGGGCAGATGTGGTGAGATTAGGTACTAAAAAACCCCAAGCACACATTGTTATAAAACATGGTCTTGAGAGAAGAATAATAAAAAAGCAGAAGAGATTAACTCCCAAGGTCAAGGTACATTACAGAAATGTGGAGAGCATTTTTACATGTGTGTGTGTGTGTGCATGTTATACATATATATAATAATATATGTGTGTATATATGGACATGTGTATATATATATATACACACATATATATATCATCATATGTATTACACGTTTACACTTGTGTACTTATGACTATCACCTGAGCAAACATTAAGAAATACTGAATTTATTTTTGGGAATGTTTCTTTTTACTTTACAGAAGAAGCCTGCAAACCACGCTCAGAATCCCTTTAGCACAGGCCACGCAAACTCTCCCTGCACCATAGTGATTGGGAGAGCTCACACTGAATAAGTGACTGCGCCTACACGGCCCCGTAGGATGCTGAACAACTTTGTTGTAAACCCTAAGATGGATATGAATGAGGATTTCACAGGTGAAAAAGTGTTCACAGGCGGCCATGAGAAGGTCATGTGGGCTGCCTGCACGATTTTAAAAGAGCTGATAGAAACGCTCCCCAGCTCCTGCAGAAGGGGGAGCACACATTTGTTGGAGGTCCTGACCAGTTGTTGTAATCGGATCTAGTGGGATGACCTCTCTTTTCAGCTCCAAACAAACCAGCCCCATGATAGCTCTCAGTTGGCATGGTTAAGCCTCTGGGCAGGGCTCGGTTGTATCCTGTTGTATCTGGTCGGGGAAGGATAAAGGCAGGTGTGACTCGGTAGAACAAGAGAAGCAGACAGACTGGCTTAAACGCCGGTGGAGCAGAGCTGAAAGCCAGTGGAAGGGAGCAGGAAAGGAGATTTGAGTTTGCAGCCTGGACTTTGAGAAGAAATCTTTACTCAGGCTGAGCTGAGGGAGTCTGTTGCATTGTTTGAAGTGGGAATGAGAGCCAGGACTTTGCATCTAGATTGATTGGGTGCCCTGGACTTTGAGAAGAGATCTCGTGAACAGCATGGAGGGGACTCTGTAGCATTGTTTTCTTTTTGGAAGAGGGTGGAATAGGACTTTTTTACATTTTTCAAAAAAATATGTATCTGTAATATACACAGTCTATACACATATATTAGATTCTATGTGTTCATCACATACATTAATGTTACTTATTTTCTTCATTAATAGGATTAGCAGACATGTTTGAAATACCTACGGACACTCCAAATGGGTCTCCTAACGACTCTTCAGAATGTTTGTCACGTGATGACTTTAGTGGTTGGTTTTCCTTTTTTTCTTCTTCCGTGAAACTTGGGAATGGCAAGTTACGCTTTGTATTTGTAGCCCCACGTCAAATACAAGCCTTCTCCATGCCAGAGTTGCTATAGCTAACCTTCAACCCAAAGAGCTGGGCCCTCACTGAATCACAATTACATGACCCATCCGTGTAGAATTTTTACTTTCTGACGAATAAGGAGAGCTAACATCAAAATGTGCATTCTTGTGATATGATAATTTAAACATTTCTTATAAGTTATATTTAGCAACTATACAAAGAATCTTTGACTCTTCAATCTCACCCCAGTCCCATCTAATCAACTGCAAGTCTTGTCGGTTCTCTCTCCAAGAATAAAGGGATTTATCCCTTTATTTCTACTGATGTGGCCAACACTCTACTTTTAGGCCCTAATTGCCTCTAGCCCTTAACTGTTAAAATAGCTTCCTAATTGACCTCCTCTCCACAATCCTTCCCTTCACACAGTTTTCAAAGTTATTTTCCTAAAGTGCAGATCTAACCCGGAGTAATTAGTATGCTTCAAGAATCTTTAGTTGGCTTCCTCATCCTTTAGGATTAAACGCAAACTCCCAAAACCCACTTTATTTCATATTGCTCCCCTTCATGTACTCTGTATTCCAACCAAACTAACCGTAACTTAAAGTGATGTATGTCTGTATGTTATATTTACACGTAATGCAACATAACCGTACATATGTTTTTACCTGGACAGGCACAGATTTGCATCATCTTATTAAATATTAATATCATTGGCCAGGAAAACACAAGGCTCCAAAACAGTTGGGGGGGTAGACCTTTAATTCGTAAAGAAGAATGTCTCTAGATTGGGGAGGGGGAGGCACAGTCTTTGTTTCATAATTGTCTTTATTCTGTCATTTGTTACAGCAGGGAGATTGACAGCAAAACAGCTACATGGTCAGAGCATTCTAGGCCCGAGGAGCCGACAATTGTGGGTAGAAGCCAATAACATTGTTCAAACATTGGAAGAAGTTTCTGAAATTAGAAGTGATGAAATAATGAAGATTCCACTTCGAGATGTCGATGTAGACCACGAAATATTAACACCAGGTTCAAAAAAGGGGAAGACTTGTCTACCAAAGGACTATGTATCAACATCATATCTTAGCAGAATTAAAACTCCACCACCAGATCAAAAAGTTACAGATATGGAAGAAAAATTTGGAAATGAAAACACAAACAAGGTGACATTGGCAGAACAGCGCCCAGTAATAACACCAGCTACAGCTACACATATAACATCGAATTTGTGGGCCAACACTTTTAACATCAAAGGAGCTACTCCTAAGACTCTTGCAGAAGAGTATTATAAAAAAGAAAATGCAGTTGACATAGACCTACAAAATCAAAAATCAAAATTGTCAGGTCAGTTAGGAGTCACAAGTTCCTTAAAGATAAGATCCAATAGAGAGCCCCCCGTCACTGACCGATCAGCAGGCCAAAAACCTGAACAGTCTACCCAAACAGAAATTTGCAGGGTGGGCCTAAAGTCAGGTATCGTATTGCTGAACACGCAGACTGCTCTAGGAGGTGGACCACTGAATGACCCCAAGGAGCGAGGAGGCTTGAAGAAAGTAATAACCCCAAAGGGAAAAACAAAAATATCAGAAGACTTACTTGGCAGCAGAGTGCCTATGACAACTCGAACATCAGTGGTGGCAGAATTGAAAGAAGACGGAGAAAGCAAAGCGGCAGATTCTGTTGGGGATGATGCAGATTTTGTTCAGGAAAATCTTAGGACGACCCCAAAGCAAGTCCATGCTGAAGTCCCAAAGAAGCTTCTGAGGACAGTAGAGCAGCAGACTCCGAAGTGGAAATGTGACTCCGTGGAGCCGCTGACACCAGCGGTCAAGATACTGTTGGGAATGCTGGAGGACAAGGCGAAAGCAGGAGAGGAGCGGGTGGCTGCTGCCAAGCAAGTGGTGGAACCAGTCAAAGACAGGAGCAAGGCCCTCCTCATGGAGCTGGACCAAAAACATGAATCAGTAGGATATCTGCCTGGGATCAGGAGACTGATAACAACTCCAAAGGGAAAGGAGGAGCCTGTAATAGAAGATGTGAAAGTTAGTAAGAAGCCTGTCAAAACATCAAGGCAAAAATGTGACATAGAAGAATGCCCAATGAGTTTCAGGAGATTTCATGAAATTCCCAAGGTGGAACCAATAGGAAGAAAGCATGGCTTCCTAGGGAAACTGAGAAGAAAATCAGGGGAAGTAAAAAACCTAACGGGTATGAGAGTTCCTAGGGAAAAGCCAAAACTATTAGAAAACTTAACAGGTGTCAGAAGATTTTTTAAAACTGCACGTGTGAAACCTGCAGAACATCTAACGAGCATGGAAAAGATGGATATGACATCTAAAGAAAAAGAGTCAGTGGAAGATCTCACTGTCATCAAAAAATTAAGAAGCCCAAAGAAAACAAAGGGGCAATCGATGGAAGATCTAATAGGTTCAAAAAAATTAATGAAAACCCCCAAACCAAAGGTAGAGCCACTCAACGATATCACTGGCATTTGTTTTTTGTTTTTTTTTTTTGTTTTCTCATTGGAGGTGAAATCTGGATGATTGTTATTATTATTAGTTCAGGGCTGCAGTAGGGAGGAAATTACAATGATGGGAAATTGGTTACCTTTATAGGTGCCTTTCATTATATACATAAGGACTCTCATAATGCTTTTGGGCATCAATTTGGGTATTTCTCCAATGTGGAAGGCAATTTTTCCTCATCTTGTTTTGATCACAAGAGTTTTCTTGAAGTAGAAACTGGTATAATCAATTTTTACTGTAGTAAGTAAGGTATCATGTATGTATATCAAAGAGAAGTCTTTGTAAGAACAAGACTATAAAATTCTATCCTTTGAATAGCAATGATTCATGTGAGCATAGTATTAAATGTAGCATCTTTAAAAATTCTAAGGTATAAATGATATTTGAAAATAAATCAAAATTATATTTCACTAAGTTAGCAAGTTTGTCTTGTGAATTCTCAAAAAAAATTAGATTTGCTAGAGTTTTGAAAATGTATGAACATTTTCTAATCCTTTTAGGACCAATCAGTGAATCAACGGCAAAAGAAAATTTGCTGTAGGTCTTCTGAAGAAGCTGGTAAGTAAAAATATTTATATTTTATATTCAATAGGTTTGAGTAAAGTTGGTGGAACCTTTTGGAATTGATATAAGACTAAGGAATATTTTCAGAGAATGGACAATTTTATCTCCTTAGCATATGTCTCAGACCTCTCCTCACACTGTGTTTATTTTTTGGAGGGGTGGGGAATAAATGATAGGTGATACAAGTGTAGCTAGAACTTTAAAACTAAATCAGAAGCTCATTTTGATAAAAAGAAATATCTCTAATATCCTGTTGAAAAATAACAAAAACTAGACTAAAAATATATGAATAATAATTGGTAAATAAGACTTGGTCCAAAAGATTAAGTAATTAAGCTTTTCTCTTAGAGAGAAAAAGAAGGATCTCTTGGTTTTTAAAAGGAAATACACCTAGACAAAGCCTGATTAGAAACCCTCAGGTAAATGAAAAATGTAAAACCCCTGATCTATAATAGATCCTTAGACTGAACATTTGATCTAGGGTTTTGTTTTTTGTGTTTTTAAAACCATGGTTGACTATCTATGCGCTGATCAGATGTCTAGCTTTGTGTAATTAAATTTTTTTGATATCTGTTTTTCATTTCAGAAAATACATCTAATATCTCTAAAATTGAAGGGTTATACTCAGTGAACGTGGAAGATCACATTATGATGGATCAAGAAGTTCTGTCTTTACCTAATGAAAGAAACAAAATTAGTCGTATTCTTCAAGAATGTGATGAATTACCTAATGAAACAAAAAGTATAATCACAGAGAAAGAAGCAGAGGATTTTCTGCCGAGTTTTCCAGATGAAAAGAATGCTTTTGTCCTCAATGATGATGGTCAAATAATGGTGTCTGTAAGATCTAAAGCCAAAGACAAAAGTGTAGAATCGCTTGATGAAAAGATTGTGGTGACCTCCTGGGAGAAAAATGTGAAGGAGAGGATTGTGCGGCCAAAAGCCCGGAGCTTGTCACCCTGGCACAAAGGAGAAAGGAGGGAGCCTGTGAAGGGGAGGACCAGAATGTTTAGGGACGTGGCCAACAAGGTAGATGTCAGGGTACCTTTGATTCCTATCAAAAGAGACCAAGCAGCTAAAAAAACAAGAGCAAGCTCAGCACTTGCGGATGCAGGGACGGGGCTAATGTTAACGTCTAGAAATGAAAACAGAGACCCACCCAGTGAATCAAAGGTGTCACCAACACATGACAAAAAGGAACTTGGTAGGAGACCGCCCGGGAAAAGGAATGAAAACTTAGGGGCTTTAAAAGCACAAGGTTTTGATCCCTTGGTGGGGAAAAATTACAGATTAGCAATCGAGAAGAATGAAAAGAAAGGGTTTTTGATGGCGTTGCGGCCTGATGATACAATTAAAAATGATGAGAAATTGAAAGATAGTGATATCGCTCCCGAAATAGTTTCATCCCCCGCAGAGGAAAATGAGAAAAACCCAATAAAGGTCTTGAAAGAGCAAAAACTAGAAAAAAGAGCTACGGACAAAGCAATAGTGGCATTGCGATCTAAAAATAAACAGAATAAAATATTTCCTGATGAATCAGATAATAAAATATACCCAGATGTTAAAAAGAAGTCTTTGCAGATTTGGCCAGAGTCTTTCATGGGAGGCGTCAAAGGCCAAACTCTGGTGTTGCACCCGAGAATTAGAAATAAAACTATTAAGGAATTGAACTTCAGTTTATCGAGTGAAAGAGATGAAGCACAGACAGCAAGCGATGGAAGAGGTGAGAACAGCTACCCAGGAAACCCGGCCATGGTTGAACGAAGAATATCAGTAAGAAAGAGAGCTACAACTCATAAGGAAAATCAGTCAAATTTAAGAGACAGATCCGACACAGACAACAAACAAAAGTTACCTGCTATGGAATCTTTAAGATCGAGCAATATCGTGAAGTCTGCTAAGGAATCACACGAGGTTAATTTAGAGCGTAAGACAGAGGGCGACAAGAAGAAACTTATGAAACAGCCCCCAGAGAGTTTTAGAGGCGCAAGTCCAAATATAGGAATGGCAGCTTTAAAATTTAAAGACAAAAATGAGGTAGAGGACAAATCCCAAGGGTCTAACAATACGTGGTCTAGAGAAACAAAGAGATCGCACAGGAGCTTCCCCGAGAAGCTTTTGTCATTAATATCTAGAAATAAGGTCGGTGGCAAAACAGAAAAACAATAGTGTCTAGGGAAGAGTCTCCAGGAGAAGAAACCGAAACAGAACTCAGTGAGTAAGGGCCATATGGCACTGTGATCTCAAGGTAAAAGCACTAGATTACTTCCTGCTGCCGGGGTTGTACCTGAGATACGTCTAAAACAAGTGAAAGGAGGGAGGAATTGAAAGGACACAAGTGGATTAAGACGTAGCCTTAACAATAAAAAGGATACAGGACTGAAAGGAGCCAACCCTATATCACCGTCCAAAGCAGACATGGAAGAGAAATACCCAGGTATATACCAATCTTTACCTTATTCTGTGCTGATAACACATATATGGTCAACTTTTCCAGAACAGATGAAACAGATCTTGTCTGTCTTAGGGCGGAGGAGTGCCTAAGCTTTGGAATATGTTGAGCTCTCTCCCTAACAAAGCAAAAATTTTAAATGAGCACTGCAGGGCAGGGTAGGTAACCAAGTTTGCTTTTAGTTCTGTTATTCTGAAACAAAAGCGTAAAGCATCCCTTTGTTATGATGGTAAAACCCTGATTCTTTTCAAGGTACAGTGTAATGTCTTGTTTATCCAAGTAGTATCAGATTTGGATAATATAAGCTAAATTTAGGGATAACCGAACCCTCATTCTGCCCTTTAAGCACTAGCTTTTTTTTTTTTTAACCACTTTAGATAGAAACCTTCCTAAAATCTATTACACACTTCTCTGCTTTCTAAAGCCAAGTATTCAAAATGTAATTTAACCTTTTCTTGATAAGTAGTAGTCATCATTATGAACATCAATTACTATGCTGTAATATAATGGTATTTGCAGACCCACAATCATCCCAGACTCTTTATTGTCATCTTATACATTTTTCTTATCGTTATTTGCTTTCCTTCTCCCCTTTTCCCCCTCCCCCAACCTCCTTGGCAGCTATAGAAAACTATGTAACTAACCTGTTACAATTGTGTGTAAAGTAAGAGCAAACTATCTGGTCCCTCTCTCTTGCACCTGTTCTAAAGAGTTGAAGGCCCCAGATCAATGGGATTTTTTTTTGCCCTAACCTATTTACATTTTAAAGCACCTATCCTGAAAGCCTTAATAAGCATCAGTTAACTTTAATTTATATTTACAATTCCCCAGGTATTCAAAAGGAACTTCCTTACCTTATTATTTAAATATCCCAAGAACTTGTTGTTGTTGTAAGAATAGTTAGGAATTTTCGTGGACTGTTCCATAATCTTTCTGTGTGGGTATTTCTTCTACTGATTCTATTACAGTCACATCATTACTTAATTGAGGGAGGGCAGCTTATCTTGTGGTATGATCCTGGCACTTTGTTTGGCTGGTCCCCAGGCCACCTCCACACACTGTAAGTCCTTCACTGGGTCTAGATCCAGAACCTTTGAATTGGGTGAAACCTGGCCCAGTTTGTGGCATGGAGATGACTTTCTAGAGTCCTCTGGTCACTGTGGGAGGATTAAAGCAGAGGGAAACCAGACTCTTCAATTGGCCTAATATTAGATTATAGCACATTTGTCAGAATTAAGAATTCAAATGAATGTTGCATTATCTTGAATTTCATAATATGAATTTTAACATTCTGTGCATGTTAACTTGTGTCTATGTTTTATCCATTTTGACCCAGTGTAGGACTTTTCAGTTGAAAGCCAATTTTTTTTTTAATTTAGCGTTTCATTCAGCCATTTCAAAAATGATATGAAGTTATGTAAGTCCATATATCAACAGACTGAGAGGTTTACCCCAGTATAGCTCGTAATTGATTATGTTAAATAAAATGTTTAAGTTAACTTGTGATTTGTCTTGCAGATCTTTCCTTTTTTATTCATTGATTTTAAAAAGAAAAATATTAAACCTAAACTGAACAGGTTCTCTTTTAGAATTTTTGTGGAAAAGAAGCCTAGCATATGGGATCTAATAGGAAATTGGGTTTCAGGTACTGTGGTTAGATAATGGGATACTGCTCTAACGTTTCCAAATAACTTTGTAATTGGAAATGCCATTACATCTATCTGCTGTTAATACATATGTATACAAGATAAAATATTTATTATGTCTATCTTGTGTTTTTTGTTCTAAAGTACTACGTGACAGAAGAATCCGAAAAGCTTACAAGAAATGAAGACAAGTAAAAGTTAATGTTCATCTTCCAAAAGTAAAATGTAATTAATAATAAAAAAATAAAATTAAAATATAATTTTAAGACAATTATTTACCCTGCCTACCAAGAAGATAGAATTGCTCTAGAATTGAAAAATAAACAAGAATAGAACAAGTATTTAGTGAAGTAAAACTATGTAGATGGTGTAGAATAGTTTCACTGATTGTCACAAAATTTCAAGTTATTTTGTAAATAGGGCAATGAATGACAATGTGCCAGGCAATGATTTCTTTATGTGTATTTCATTAAATTAATTTTGCCAAGCTAGTTTTTGTGTTTATGGCAAGATAAAGGTTTGGTTTTTGTTAGATTTTTTGTTTTGTTTTGTTTTTTTTAGCAAATGTAAACTTTTTTTCATTAAATGTTTTTCTTCATAACCTAAAAACTTTCTGTGTGAATTCATTGAATTTACTTACTCATGGTTTTGTGGTAAATAAATTATACACAGAATGTATACACATGTATTTTTATGGCAGTTCCAACTTTTCTCCACCCCTTGCAATGATTATTTTCTGAAGTGTAATCCATCTTATCTTGTTTCATTTGTTTTCTCTCCACCACAACTGCAAAAACTGTTGGAAAAAAAAAAGCGTTTTTTTTTTTTTTCAAACACTGGCTTTTTCAGATTTCTCTGTATTAAGTTTTGTTTAGACAATGTCCAATTTTGAAAATTCTAGAATGTGGACAACATGTGGGCCTGCCATTTGAAACTCAGAGATTTGAACTTGTTCTAACACTTTCAAGGCCTAACGTGAAGCGGTGATAATTTACAGAGGGATTCATTTGGCCATTGGATATTTGAAGGCTTAACATAACAGTATTCATAAACAAAAACTGCTTTGGGA
>NW_020954031.1:0-3753 GCF_900497805.2 Vombatus ursinus
TATCTCTAGAAAGTATAAAAGTCTTCTAAATAAAGAAAGCAGTAAAAGGCTGAGAGGATAGGGAGGGGGAGACAATAAATACCAAAAATAAATATCAAAAAAAAATTAACTACCACTGAAAAGGAAGTTAAAACAATTATCAGAAGCTGCTTTGCCCAATTATATGCCAATAAGTTTGACAATCGTGAAATGGATGAATATCTACAAAGAAGAAATAGAATACTTATATAATCCAGTCTTTGAAAAAGAAATTGAACAAGCCATTAGTGAGCTTTGTAAGGAAAAATCCCGGGGCCAGATGGATCCACAAGCAAATTCTACCAGACATTTTAAGAACAATTAATCCCGGTTCTCTATGGGAAACAGGCAAAGAAGGAGTCATAATAAATTCCTTTGGTGACACAAATATGTGCCAAGACGTAAACCAGGAAGATCTAAAAGATAGGAAGAAAATTGTAGACTAATTTCCCTAGTGAATTGCTATTTGCGGTGGCAATAAGCTAGAAACCTTCCCAGTAAAATCAGGGGTGAAGCAAGGATACTCGTCATCACCTCTTTTTAAATATTATATTGGAAATGCTAGCTATAGCAATAAAAGAAGAAATTGAAGGAATTCAAGTAAGCAACAAGGAAACAAAACTATCACTCTTGGCCGGTAATGTGATGCTATACTTACAGAATCCTAGAGAATCAATTAAAAAATAGTGGCAATAAACAACTTTAGCAAAGTTACAGGATACAAAATAAGCATACATGAATCATCAGCATTTGTATATATTACCAACAAAGTCCAGCAGCAAGAGATAGAAAAAGAAATTCCATTTAAAATAACTGCAGACAATGTGAAATACTTGCAAGGCAAACCCAGGACCTATGTTATGAACTTACAGTTTTTCACACAAATAAAGTCAGGTGTAAACAGTTGGGAAAATATTAATCGCTCATGAGTAGGCCAAGACAATATGGTAAAAATGACAATTTTACCTAAATTAGCTTTTTACTCAGTGCCATATCAAACTATCAAAAAATGAAATAATAGAGCTAGAGCAAATAATAACAAAATTCATCTGCAAGAACAAAAGGTCAATGACAAAAATGTGAAGGAAGGTGGCCTACTCATTCCAAATCTCAAACTTTATTATAAAGCAGTAATTATCAGAACAATCTGGTATTGGTTAGGAAATAGACTGGTGTATCAGTGGAATGGATTAGGTATACAAGGTTATAGTAAATTACCATGATAATCTAGTATACGATAAACCCAAAGATCCTAGCTTTTGAAACAATACTCATTAATTGAGAAAAACGGCTGGGAAAACTGGAAAACAATATGGCAGAAATTAGGTACAGACCAACATCTCACATGTACATGATTTACACATAAATGGTAATACCATAAGCAAATTGAGAGCATGGAATAGTTTATCTGTCAGATTTATGGATAAGGGAAGAATTTAGGACCAAACCAGATGTAGAAAGCATTATAAAAATTTTGCTTATATCGAATTAAAAAGGTTTTGCACAACTAAAACCAATGCAACCAAAATTAGAAAGAAAACAAAACTGGGAAAAATTTTTGCAACAAGTTATCTCTAAGGCCTCATTTCTGACATATATAAAGAACTGAATCGAATGTATAAGAATACAGGTCATTCCCCAGTTGACAAATGGCCAAAGGGTATGAACAGGCAGTTTTCAGACAAAGAAATCAAAACTATCTACAGTCATATGAAAAAATTCCCTAAATTACTATTAGAGAAATGCAAGTTAAAACAATTCTGAGGTACCACTTCACATGTATCAAGTTGGCTCATAAGACACAAAAGAAAAATGATAAATGTTGGCAGGTATGTGGGAAAAGTAGGACAGTACAGCATTTGTTGGTGGAGTTATGAAGTGATCCAACCATTCTGGAGAGCAAGTTAGATCTATGCCCAAACAGCAATCGAAGTGTGCATACCATTTGATCCAGCAGTACCACTACTAAGTCTGTATACCAAAGAGATTACACAGACAGGGGAGGGGTTGAGGGAGGACCTATTTGTGTGAAAATATTTATAGCAGCATTTTGTGGTGGCTAAGAATTGGAAATTGAGGGGATGTCCATCAGTTGGGGAATGGCTGAATATGATGTAGTATATGATTGTAATAGAATATTACTGTGTTATAAGAAATGACAAGGAGGATGATTTCAGAAAAACCTGGAAAGACATTAATGGATGCAAAGTGAAATGAGGTGAACCAGGAGGACATTGTACACAGTAACCACAATACTTTACAGTGAGGAACTGTGAATGACTTAGTATCCTCTGCAGTATAACGATCCAAGACAATCCTAAAGGACTCATGATGAAACATGCTATCTGCATCTAGAGAAAGCACTGATGATGTCTGATGCTAACTGAAACATGCTATTTTTCTTTCTATTTTTTTTTATTGAGTCTTCTTGAACAGAATGAGTAATACGGAAATGTTTTACATGATTGCACACGCATAACCTACATCAGATTGCTTACCGTCTGAAGGAGTGGGAAAGGGAGAGAGGGTAGGAGAGATAGAAAAAAATGTTTAAAATTGTTTTAATGTGTAATTGAGGAAGAAAATAAAATAGTATTTAAAAAAGAAATATTTCCCACCAGTTTTTTTTTTGTTCATTTTTCACTTGTGTCCAACTCCTCATGACCCCATTTAGGGTTTTCTTGGCAAAGATACTGGAGTGGTTTGCCATTTCCTTCTCTTCCTCACAATTAGAGCTATTTAAAAGTATGAGGAGGTACCTTGAGAAGTGGTAGCCATTTTTTCAAAGCTAAGCCGCTGAAAAGACTTTCTGAAGTGGAGGTTTTATCATGTCACCCCCTTCCGTTTACTAAGTAAATTCTAGGGGCTCCCTTTTGCATTGAGAAACAAATGCAAAACTGCTCTGTTTGGTATTTAAAGTCCTTCATCACCTAGCTGCCACCTACCTTGCCAGCCTTCTTATACCTTATTCCCCAATGCATACTTTTCAATCGAGTAACACTGGCCTCCTGGCAGTTTCATGAACAAGACCTTCCTTCACCCTGCTTTGGGCATTTTCTCTAGCTGTTCTCCATGCTTGGAACACTCTCCCTACTCTGCTCTGACTACTGACCAGCCTGGCTTCCTTGAATTCCCACCTAAAATCCCACTTCCACAGAAGGCCCTTAACACTCTTAATTCCAGTGCCTTCCCTCTGTTATTTTGTTATTCAGTCGTTTCACTTGTGTCTGATTCCTCATGACCCTGTTTGGGGTTTTCTTGGCAAAAATTCTGGAATTGATTGTCATTTCCTACCCCAGCTCATTTTACAAATGAGGAAACTGATGCAAACAGTTAAGTGACTTGCCAGTAAGTGTTTGAGGCTAGATTTGAACTCAGGTCTTCCTGACTACAGGCTCAGCACTCTATCCACTGCTCCTCCTAGCTGCCCCAATTATTTTCTATTTAAACTATTTTTAACTCGTTTTGTATATGTTTAACCCTAACCCTAAATGTTGTCTACCCCATTAGATAGTAAGGTCATTGAAGACAGGCACTTTTCTTTTACTTCATTTGTATCCCTAGTAGTTAGCAAAATGTCTGGCTTATTAGTAGGAGCTTAATATGTTTGTTGATTGATTGATTGATTGATTAATCATTGATCAGAAGCTGTCTGATCATTTATCAGTTATTTTGTCATGAGTATACGTTCTTTGGGTTAGACTGATAGAGGAGTTCTTAACCTATTTTGTGCAT
>NW_020954032.1:0-69547 GCF_900497805.2 Vombatus ursinus
AAATCCATTGATCCAAGCCAGTTCTAAACATAAATCAGAGTTGTAGATTTGAATGTGCTAGACAATTCACAGAGTTAATAAGTTTTTCCACTTCTGAGCAAGACATCTCACCTCAGCAGAGAGAAAGTGTTTGACCTTACCCAAGAGAAATTCCCCAAAATATTGAGGGAGGCAAGTTGGGAATCAGGATCATGTCTAGGCATTGGGTGCTCCTCTACAGTCTGTTTCGACCTAAAGTATTTTTTTCACTCCAGAGGTCTCTCTCTAAAGAGGGCCTAGAACCTTGTGTGTCCTCTTTCCAAGACAAAAGTCAGAAAAAAAGATCCCTCTTCTTCCAAGTTCCAACCAACTCCATGCCCTATGCAGACATGGAGCAGTGAGTTATCATTCTCTCAACTAATGAAAAAAATCTTAAGCAAATGCACCAGGTTTGGATCCTCTATTACATGAAGTACAATGTAGATGCTACCTCTTCCAAGAAAGTGAGCTTGCCAGTAAATAACCCCCTTAAACTTCACATATCAAGCTTCATTTCCCACCTTGCTACTCATGTAGACTGCACCATTTTTCTCTAAAAAGTGATCTTTTCAAAAAATCAAAGTGACTTTGAAACTCACACTTCCTCAATAACCCCTATCTCTTAGGCACTTCCTTCCCTCTAATGGAGGAAGGTAGAAATCAGAGAGCTTATCTCAGATCCTCTATTTGAAGAGGCGATTCTGGCCAGACACCTCAACATTTCTTACCTGGCTCTAGAACTTCTTCATTGGGTTGGAGACAGGGAGGGAAGGGAACTTAATACCTTCCCCCCCTTCATCTCCAATCCTTTTTCAATTTCTTTTTCTCTGTTGTCTTCCCCCAGTATATTCTTAGTTCCTTGAGGGCAGGAATTGTCTTTTGCCTTTATTTGCATCCCCAGAACTTGGTCCAGTGCCTGGCACATAGTAGGCACTTAATAAATGTTTATTAACTATTGAGATATGATTTTGTTTTACAACTCTCTAAAGAAGCATCAGCCATACTGTAGTTATAGCTATCTGTGTTTATGGCTTACGTCTATGATAAAATGACTATACCTAACTTCTCTGAGGGCAAGGATTTATCTCATCTAAATTCTGTAACTCCCCTAACACATTGCACTGTATAAAGAAGGTACCAAACTCTAAGCAGCTAAGTACATAATGGATAATGTACGTTGGCTCCAGAGTCAGGAAAAATCGAGTTTGAACCCTCCCTCAGACATGACTCTGGGCAATATAGAATCTTTCTAGACTCCAGTTTCTTCTGTAAAATGATGGGGTTGGACTCCATGGCCTTGCATGATCCCTTCTAGTTCAAAATCTATTAATTCCATGGAATATCTTTTATCATTGCCCCATAGGCTCAATAATTGGCCAACAGTGAAAGGATCAGATTCTCTTTGAAAAACAAAAAGCCTCATTTTAACTTAATTTCCATGAGCAGTATCCTCTAGTGTCTAGAGAACTGGCCACAAAACCAGGAAACCCTGACTTCAAGCTCTGCCTCTTAACACCTACTGGCTGTGTCACCCTGGGCAAAAGTCTCTTAATCTCTCAGTACCCCTAGGCAAACTTGTAAGATTAAAATTTCAGAGAAGATGCCTGTAAGCACTGGGAGAGACAGTTTCCTTATATGTGGATTCCCTATATCCATGAAATCACAGGTACAATCCCTATTTGTAACTGGATAACAAAATCAAATTTTTGTTGTCTTTAGCTGACATAGAATATTAACAAGCACAAAACATCAACCTCAGTGGTCATTGACTCCAAAATGAGAGCTGAACACGAATTCTATGTGCAACATACCCAACAGATAGTAATCAATGAATACCTCTATGAGAGAAAGGTCAGTATATACTGAAATGGCCCATTTTTTAGTATGGTTCTAAACGTTAAAGAAGTTTGTTTTTGTTTTTGTTTCCATCACACTTAAATCTGCCTCCCTCTAATTCCCAGACACTGCTCCTCATTCTGCTTTCTGGTACTAAGCAGGACATTTCTAACACCTCTTCCACAAAATAGTCCTTCGAATATTGGAACACAACTATCTTGCCCATCCCCCTCCCAAGCCTTCTCTTCTTCATGATAATTCCTTCAATAGAACCCCATGAACCGTCTCAAAGGCCTTCACTATCCAATATACACCATATACATAAACTTTGCTTGTCACCATGATATTTCCATTTGTGATATTCCTAGAACTACAATTTATCAGTGATATTTAAATTCTCGTATTAGTACCCCCCTTTTAATGAAATAAAGTTAAATAGCTTTTTATGTTTTTCTCCTCCATAACTCCCTCCTTGTTAGTCTAAGCCTTTTCTTTGTTTACAGAGTGTCAGCCTGTCATTTGAAAGGAAAACTGTTTTAAACCTAAATGACAGCCAGGAAGAAAGCAAAGAAATATGTTTATGAAAATAAAACTGAAAAAGTAGTTAGATTATTTTTTAAAGCATTATAATTATAAGCCTAAAACAATAAGTCATTGAAAAGAAAGAACAAGACAAGTCAGGATTTGGAAAGAAAATAACCAAACTGGACTTAGAGAACATTGATTTTTGTTGAGTTGTTTTGTTTTGGCTTTTTTTTTGTTTTTTTCTTAATGTTTTTTTTTTTGTCTATACCTGTAATTTCATCAGTATAAGGAACTTCCTTCTACCTGATACAGAACTCAGTTCTAACTTGGGCACTGAGATTTAAGTGACTTGCTCTTGTTTCACAGCTAGTATGTTAGAATCTGAACCTAGGTCTTCTCAAGACCAAGGTTAATCCTCTTTGCACTAAGCCTTGCTGATACAATGATGCAGTCAGAATCCATAAAAGTGAACTTTGAATAATGATGATTATTTAGAGAGCCCTAGATCAAAGTGATTTTTTTTCCCAGGAAGTCTTTTTTCCAGGAAGTCACTTCAGACCTCAGTGATCTCTTCCTTCTAACATTTATTGTACCACTTGTTTGGCACTGATTCTATTAGCTGTTTCCCATTACAAATGTCTTACAAGGTTTGTGAAGAAATTGTAAGCTCCATAAGCAAACATTTTTCAACTATCTACTGTGTTATAGACATTGCAATTGTATTTAGGTGTGAGCATCTAAAGATAAAAATGAAAGTCACTACTCTCAAGATGTTTACATTTTGCAGAAAATGTACCATCTTCCCAATAACCCAGGCTTGCAACCTAGGTGTAATCCTTGGGGGGCTTGTTCTTTCTTACTTCCCATATCCAAACAGTGGGATGGTCTGGGATGAAATTCAATGAGCTCTGTTTTGGATATATTGAGTTTAAGATATGTCCAACAGCACATACAGCAAAAATGTCTGAAAGGCAATTGAGGATTTGAGACTGGGGGTCAGGCAAGCTGTTAAGACTAGACAGATGGAACTGAGAATTATCTTTATAAAGATGATATTTGAAACCATTGGAGCTGATGAGATTACTAAGTGAAATAATAAAGAGGGAGAAGAGCAGACTCTATCCAGGCCAGAGCCTTTGGAGACCTTCACTGTTACAGGGTATGATGTCTATAGAAACTGAGCAAGGAAGATAGAGGATTGATCAATGTTTGATGTGCTTTGCTTGGAGACTAAGGTTTTTGTTGATATCTCCATTGGTTCATTTTAACCTTCTGACTCATTTTTATCCTTGGCATACATTAAGAATTTTGTACTTGTCAAGTCCAAATAACATTTTGATATCATTTGAAAATGATTCCATGATGGGGCGGCTAGGTAATGCAGTGGATAGAGCACCGGCTCTGGAGTCAGGAGAACCTGGGTTCAAACCTGGCCTCAGACACATAACACTCACTAGCTGTGTGACTCTGGGCAAATCACTCAACCCCAATTGCTTCACAAAAAAAGAAAAAGATTCCATGAAATGATGAAAATGTTGAATGTATTTTTCATTGGAGCCATATAACTTGGTGATAATAAGATATTTTAATATGGCTTTCTCTTTAAATGGAAAGCCACATATAGTTCAATTTAGGAGATATATTTTGAAACTAGCCAGAATAAAAACATACTTGGCCTGTGCCCTTGAAAAATGGCACATATATCATATAATCATAGATTTAAAGCTAAAAGGAACCTGTGATTACTCAAGTCCAGTCCCCTCATTTTGAAGATAAGAAAATGGAGGCAGAGAGGGTCACACAGCTTGTAACCATCAGAAGCAAGATTTATGCTCAGTTCTTTCAACTCCAACTTCATCACTCCATCCACTTTGCCACATAGAGGCTTCTACGTAATTGTAAAGTGTTTGTGACATTCCTACATTGTCAGAGTGTCTTACATAGGGAACAGATTTTCAGATAAACATCAAATGTTCTAGCATTCTCATTATACTTGGGTCTGTTTTATATATTTGCATCACATAAGCAAGCCATGAGTGTGGAACAGACTCAAAGGTTTTGTAGTAATCAATAAAGGCAATATAAACGTCAGGGAACTTTCAGACAACTTGTTCAATAATTACTGAATCAACAATGAGTTGCTCTTTTGGCAACACCAGGATTTTGGGGGATACCCTTTGTGCACCTCAACAATATGTTGCTGTCTTATGTGTATATGCATGTATATATATATATGGGTGTCTATAGCTATAAACATAAATAGATACAGATAGAGTTATATAGATAGATATACAGCTACAGCTATATAGACATAAACATACACAATGTTCTAAAAATGTTAGGGGCAGCTAGGTGGCGCAGTGGATAGAGTACCAACCTTGAAGTCAGGAGGACCTAAGTTCAAATCTGGCCTCAGACCAAACACTTGACGCTTACTAGCTGTGTGACCCTGGGCAAATAACTTAACCCCAATTGTCTAAAAATTTTAAAAAATTTTTTTAAATGTTAGAGAAATTTTAAGCTTTAATGGCTGTTTTCCTCTTGTGATAAAGGTAGTAATGTGTTTTGTTTAAGAAAAGTAGGGTCAATCATAGAAGATTGCAAAATACTTTACTAATAATCCACTGACTAGCATTTCAGGCAATAATCATGGATCTTATCCAGCCCATCCCACCTTTCTCCAATTTTGCTCTGAGACTAGCATTAATGTAATTTTTTTCATCTATCCGTTATATTAACAATGACCAAACTGTTTATTTTGTATTTGAGCTAACTTGAATTTTCATTGTGCTAAACCACTTTCAGGCATATAGATTCCAAAAAAAAAACCATATCCATCCTTTTCTGGTGTTTTCTTTCTCCTTGGATCTCTACTTCTCTGGCCTTTGTAATATAGTTGGTGATTGATGTAGAATTTTTATTTTGTTCTCTGCATTGTTTTTCTCCTTATATCACCTTAACTTCACTACTACTAGTGATGCTGCTACTACTGTTACTACTACTTTATTGCTACAACTACCTAATACTACTGCTATGACCATAATTATTTCTCTTCCTCCTCCTCCTCCTCTTCCTATTACTTTGCCTCTGTTATTATTATTATCACTGTTGCTATTGTTATTATTATTATCTGGCATTCATATAATGGTTTAAAGTTTACAAAGTACTTTATATACATTGCCCTCTCTTGATCTCATCATCTCATTATCTGAGTGGTCCCTTCACTCACTCTGTAACATAACAACAATGTTCAAAGTTGGGAGTTCAAGGAGCACTTAATAGTTTGCAGAAAGAGATGAAATGGGAAATTAAAGCCACCACCTTTCCCTTGAGACAGATCAAAGTGCCATATTGGTGGAGAAAATCATAATCACCCCTTCCTTTACTCAAGAGGGAACATGAGTCTTATGTTCATTTTATTTTTAGCTTTGAAATAGGAATGATATAACCAAGAAGAGATGCGAATGAATCAGATGACAGTATTGGGAGAAAGCTGACTGAGTTTGCAGTTAGAGGAAATAATTTAGGTATAGAAACAAAAGGAAAGGCAAGTCATAGGCCATAAAGAGAAAATATGAAACACCCATGAGGGTGAAAAAAATCTTAAATTTCTGTCTCTGATGGTCTAGCACAAGGATTTTTAAAATTTTAATATTTATATTGTTCAAATACTCAATGATTTAAGGTTAGTGAAAAAAACAATCACTGAGCTGATTTTTTTTGTTGGGGGAATGAGGTGTGATTGACGAGGACTAGGCATGTGTGATACAGCATTGTCTTGAAGGAATTTGCTCCAACCATCTTCAAATCAAGTAAAGGCATTTATTGGGGTATTGCACTCAGCAGACTTTATTCCTTAATGGAGGCCAGAGTGCCCAGTGGGCCTTGCTTCCTCTAGGAGACAAAGCACCGGTGGGCCTTGACCTTCTTGGGAGTTGGAACACTGAACTGGGTTATGGGTCTGGTCTACATAGAGTTTGACAGAATAGGGGGAGGGGGAGAGCTACTAGAGTTTAAGAAAATTGGAAGGGAGAACAAGAGAGAGGAGGGGAAGAGCTGTTCTGAAATGTCAGGTACTCCAAGGTGCTTTGTGAATGCATACAGATAAACCCACAGTGGGGGGCTTCAAAGCATAGTCTTCATAGTCTTCTTGAACTCTTTCTGGCTGGTTACATCCTGCATTATATCTCATATCTCACATCTAGCATCCTGTTTGCTCCATCTGCTGCGAACACTCCTATCTCCCTCATCATGATGATATATCTGTTTTGGGTTTGTTTGTTTGTTTGTTTGTTTTTAATTGGTTTTTCATTGTTCATTTTTTTAATCCAGGGCCTTTCTCTACAGATTAGAAGAAGGTGAAAGAAATAGAGAAAGATGGACCCTGTAGTAAATGAAGTAGTGAGGTTAAAGTGATGTTACATAAGTCTCGGTTCTTACTCAAGCCTGCACAGCTGGGAAACAAGCTGAGAAATCTCCTGCAGGGTTTTCGAAGGCAGTCAACTACAAAAGCTCTTCAAGATCAAGCTGGGTGATGTGTGGGAGCTCATGCTGCTCTGAAGACCCTCCCTCACAGTAAAGGCAAACACACACACACACACACACCCTTTTGCAAGCTTACCTTGACACTCTGCTCATGCCACCAGACTAGAGATTCTGAAACCATACTGAGTGCAGAAGGTGTAGGAAAAAAAGATATGTTAATTTACATGCTCCTTAAAATAGATTTCTAAATTCACCAAATATAAATGAGCTCATACACCAAGCCTGTGGCATGCTAGTGGGTAGTCAAAGGACACTTTCTGCAGCTAGGTCTAGAAATCCTAGTACCATTCTAACCTCTGATTTCCTAATTATCACCTACTCATCCACCAGCTCCCTTGAATGAACTTGTTAACATATTTTAAGACATTAATAGATCTTTTATTAGCAATTATGCTTCAGGATTGCCTTCCATATAAAAGGCCTTTTGCTAAGTGTATCATCCCATTGATTTGAGTTCAGTGTGCTCTGTGCAACTGTTTCAAATGGCTAATAACTCACTAATATAACTTTACAGGTACATTTTGTACCTTTTTTCTACCCCCAATTATAGACATACCAGCTCATTAAACACTGGATAAGAACACAGGCTCCGGCCTTCCTTTTAACAAGTCAGCAGTGTGAAACCAAAGTCCAAACCCTTTTTTCCTTTAATGATCTCATGGCATCACCTCAATAATCCCAGGAGGCAGAGGGAGAAGTGTTCCACACAATACCATCTCCTCCAAGGGATAATTAATATTTGGGTGATGTTTCTGATGTCTTATTTCAGATGTTGATTTAATCGTCCTTTTTCCATCCTCAGTCATTTCAAGATTAAAAGTACTTAATTAAAACAGCCCTATCAGTACAAGTAATTCGTCTTGAAGGGAGAAGACACAGAAGTAAAATACCAGACTTAGAAAGTACACTGCCACCCAAACCTAACTAGTTCTAGTCTGAACTCAGGCACTCATTGAACATAAAAGGATAGCTAGTAACTGCTGCTTGGTGAAATAAGATCAAGTAGGTGGCAGTGTCTGATAAAGTCCCTGTGGTATGGGGGAGGGAGAGAATAAGCATTTATTAAGCACCTACTACATGCCAAGAACTATGCCAAGTACTTACAAATATTATCTCACTCCATCCTCACAACAACCCTGAGGGGTACTTGCTCTTATTATCCTCATTTTATAGTTGAGGGAACTGAGGCAGACAAAGGTTAAGTCACACAGCTAGTATCTAAGTCTGAATTTGAACTCAGGTCCTCGACTCCACAAACAGCATTTTGGTAACATTAAGCAATTATGTTACCTCGCAATGGTTGCTTACTTAGTACTCCCTAAAAGCATAAGGCCTATTTTTCTAACTAGTCTACTTAGTATTCCCGAAACATACTACTCCATCTCCAGCATCTGAATCTTTGTGTAGGCAGTATTTCCAACCCCGCTCCATGCATGAAATGATCTCTCTCCCCATAATCACTATTTTGAGCACTTAGCTCCCTCGAGGCTCAAATAGAGGGTCACCAAATATATTAGGTTTTTTCCTGATTCTAACAGCTATAATTTCTCCCCTCTCCCCCCAAAAAAGCTTTGTATTTCTTTTGTATATGTATTGCAGTTATTTATCTGCCTATATATTGTTTCTTCTTAATAAATGTAAGCCCCTTGCTGACAAAATCAATTTCATTTTAGTCTTTATATCCCCAGCATCTACAACTATGCTGAGCATGTACTAAATGCTTCATAAATGTCTGTTAAATTTAATTAAATTATTCCAGTGTTGGAGCAATTAATTGAAGTAATTGTTTATGATTCAAATATGGAGTGAGCTTCTAATACTTTTTCACTATATTCCTGAATTTCACATACCAGCACTTAATGAAATTATTTCAAGCAAGCTACGTGGCACAATGGATAGATTGATGAACATACAGTCAGAAAGACCTGCATTTCAATCTTATTTCAGACACTTAGTAGCTGTGTGACCCTGGGGAAGTCACTCTCTCAGATTCAGTTTCCTCATCTGTAAAATAATAGCATTTACCTCACAGGACTACAGGGATGAGATGAGATCATATGTGTATGTATTTGTACATATATGTGTGTATATACACATACATGTGTATGTATATATAATAGGAAAACATTTGGTAAAGCTTAATACTCTCTATAAATGCTAGCTAGTAGCAGAAGATAGTAATAGTAGGTAGTAGTAGTAGTAGTAGTAGTAGTAGTAGTAGTAGTAGTAGTAGTAGTAGTAGTAGTAGCAGTAGTAGTAGCATACAGCACTGGAAAATGAGCCAAGATTAGATCTGATAAGAAATGTTCCTGTTATTTTAAACCCAGCTTCAGTTTTGAGGTAGCTCCCAGACATCTTGTGTATGTACAAAGCAAAGCGAGACACACTGATAACAGAGATTTGAAGACAAAAGTTTAAAGGGACCTGTCAAAAGATGAAACATCAAACAATATCATACTGTTTGTGAAAATGAAAGACCAAGAGAACAGAGGTCACCACAACTTGATGCAAAATCACCACTAGCATATTTCTAATAGAGAACCAGATTTGTTTTCTGTTGTAGCTGTGGCTTAGATGAACACACAAGTGATAAATGTACCTTAAAGAGGGATGAAAAACTGATGTGTGAGAAGTTGAATTTTTAAAGAATCAGCATCAGGGAACAAATATGGGGCAAGAGAAAGCAATCATTCAAGCTCCAAAAAACAATAAGCATGGCCTCATCATCAATTATTTGCAGGTCTAGCCCATTTAGACTCAAAGGATCCCATACCAAAGTGAAGGTGAAACCTGTTAATTTGGCATGCACTGACTGATTTATAGAATCATAGTTTCTGAGTTACTTTAATATCTCAATCATTTTATGAGAAATATTTGAGGCAAATACTTTTACTGACTATGGAAGCACTAGGAATTTATGGATTAAATGACAATGACTACCTATATTTTGAATGTATCAAAATAACCTTGAATTTTTACAAGAATTAAAAAAGATGCTTGCTCCTTGAAAGGAAAGATACAGCAAATCTGGACAACATACTAAAAGCAGAGATATTACCTTGCTGACAAAGGTAAATATAATCAAAGCTATGGTTTTTCCAGTAATAATATGTGGCTAAGAGAGTTGGACAATAAGGAGAGGTGAGTGCCATAGAATTGATGCTTTCAAATTGTGGTGTTGGAGACTTTTGAGAGTCCCTTTGCAAGATCAAATCAGGCAATACACAAAGAAATTAGTTCAGACTACTCATTGGAAGGACAAATGATGAAGCTGAAGCTTAAATACTGTGGCCACGCAATGAGAAGACAGGACTCATTGGGAAATACCCTGATGTTGGGGATAATTGAAGGCAAAAGGGAAGGGGATGACAGAGAATGGAATGGATAGATAGTATCAGGGAAGCAAAGAACACGAGGTTGGACAGACTTCACAAGATAATGGAGTTTAGAATGGCCTAGTATGCTACGTTCCATGGGGTCACAAAAAGTTAGATATGACTGAATTAATGAACAACAAATTTCCAAGAAAGTTGTTGATGTCGACATGAAGGTTTACAACATGGATCTGGTATGTCTAGATCCTGCAACTATACCTAGAATGTCATCATTAATGGAAACTTTTTTTCAGGTTATTTAAAGTATTGGTAGGATCCTATAAGCAAAAACCTGCGAATCAATAGCTGCACACTTTGGCCGCACGTACAGCCTTTGCACAGGTTTTTATAAAAATAAAAGCAAGTAGTAGCAGTCTACATAACAAGAGCATTATCATTTCAAACTCATAAGTACAGCTTGAGAAGTTTAACTTTGGTGGGTCTCCAGTGCCAGAAGGATAGGAGAATTGGCTGAGAAAGAGGTACTCCTAGTCCTTTATCTCTGATCTCAAAAAATTGTCTCTCCAGAATGACAGCTAAACCACTGCTTTCCCCAAGATCCTCTTTTTCCTTAAAGATGGAGTAACAGTAGCCATATTCTCTGAAGCAGAGGTTAATCTGCTTATTTCACATTTATATAAAACAATATTTATATACCTACCAGAGGAAAGAAAAAAAAGTCTACCGCAATTTTAATTTCCTGTATCCCAATTAAATTGATATGGAATGATAATAATGTCCTACAATGATATATTTTATTATGCATACTACTTGCACTTCTAAATAAAATCTATCTGTATTTCTGACCTGTTTTTTGATGAATGTCTGTTTCTCTAGTCATTACCCAGAGAAAACCCCTACTAACTTATGCATTTACAGATATTTTCATAACCTATTCTAGATGAACATAAATGTTAGTGGGCTACATCCACAAAGTTAACAAGGCCTAGATAACAGCTTAGCTTAGCTAAGGACTCTCTATTAAGGCTCTGCTTTGAGGGAGAACATCAGAAGTGGGCAAAGTAATGAAATGCAACACAGCAACCTGTCTGGTCAGAGAGCTCAACCTGCTCAGAATAAATTAACTAGAATGACCAATCATGTGAGTTTGAATGCAAACTAACTAATACCCTGGCATTCTTGATTCAGATTCATTGTCTGCCTGTTGTATGTGAGGAATAAGATTTAAAATCATAAATATTTCCCATTTTATTCCTAAGTTATTAGAATATGTCGCCTCTTGGTCTCATTCAGAGATATATAGTAGGCTAGAACATATGGTAACAATAACTGGCAAGAAGTAGTATACAATATAAACCCTGGATAATAGTGGAGAAAAGGATGTGGGCCAGCAATGCGGGGGAAAAGGAGATATAAGAGATGGGCAGCTATAATCGACCCCAAGGAATATATATTATATATTCTTATATAAAATATATTCTTCAGGTTCAAAGAATTATTTATTAAAGAATATATAATATATAAAGTATAATACATATATAATTATATAAATTATAATACATATTGAAAAAAGACAAAAAACTAGGTATATGTATGTGTATATTTATAGGATCTATAGGATGAAGACAAGGTTTTTGTAGTGTGAAAAGGTGTAGATGGAAGTGTACAGTAATAGAAGAATCCATCATGGGCCCATTGAAGTCTTGAAATCAACATATTGTTTAGAGCTTTGAACTTCACAAATTAGTTTCACATTTATTACAGTGCTTTTGGGGGGCAGAACCAAGATGGCAGAATAAAAGCAGTGACTTGGCTTGAGCTCTCCCCCAAACCCCTCCAAATACCTGTAAAAAATGGCTCTAAACAAATTCTAGTGCAGCAGAACCCACAAAAAGACAGAGTGAAATAAATTTATGACCCAAGACAACCTGGATGGTTGATCTGAAAGGTATATTGTGCTGGGTGGGGAGAGGAGCACAGTTTGGTGTGGGCACGCAGGCAAAACAGGCCTCAGTGAACATGGAGCAGGTCTCAGAGGACTGAACCACCAGGTAGCTATGGTGGTTTCCAGACTTCTCAACCCATGAATGCCAAACACAACTTAGAAGGTCAGTGGGAAAAGTCTGTGACTGCAGTGAGAGAGAAGTGCGGTCCCTGCCCCAGTCCCTGAGCTCAGACCTGGGGCTGCAGCTGCTTTCTGAGCTTCCATCCCACAGACTGAGGGGGAATCAAATGGCTAATCAGAGTGGGATTGCAGGAATCTCTTCACTGGTGCAGGATTCTCTTGCTTTCTTTGTGCAGTTCAGGGTGGTGGTCCTGGGGCAATGAGGAGTGCTAGTGTGGTGGAGCTTATAATGGTGGTGGAGAGGAAATTCTCCTCACAGTTCCAAGGCAGAAAAGAGTGCTTGTGGTCACTCATAGACCAGAGCACAGGCCAGGAAAGGAGTAAACACCTCACCTTTGATCATACCACCTTAGAAAAACTGAAAATTTACAGGTCTCTAGGTATCTCTGAAAATAGCTGCACAAAACCCCTGAAGCTTGGAACAGTACATTCTATACACTGGAAGCAGACCCCTACCTTAACAAAGAGTTTATAACTCAAGTAATTGGCTGGGATCATGAACAAACAAAGGTACAAAAAAAGTCAGACCATAGAATCTTTCTTTGGTAACAAAGAAGATCAAAACATACAACCAAAGAAGACAACAAAGTCAAAGCTCCTACATCCAAAGCCCCCAAGAAAAATATGAATTGGTCCTAGGCCATGGAAAAGCTCAAAAAGGATTTTGAGAAACAAGTAAGAGAAGCAGAGGAAAAACTGGGCAAAGAAATGAGAGTGATACAAGAAAATCACGAAAAACAAGTCAACAGCTTGCTAAAGGAAACCCAAAAAAATACTGGAGAAAATAATACCTTAAAAAATAGCCTAACCCAAATGGCAAAAGAGATCCAAAAAGCCAATGAGGAGAAGAATGCCCTAAAAAGCAAAATTGGTCAAATGGAAAAGGAAATCCAAAAGCTTACTTAAGAAAATACTTCCTTAAAATTTAGAATAGAGAAATTCAAAGGTAGTGACTTTATGAGAAATCAAGACACTGTAAAACAAATCCAAAAGAATGAAAAATTAGAAAACAATGTGAAATATCTCATTGGAAAAACAACTGACCTGGAAAAGAGATCCAGGAGAAAGAATTTAAAAATTATTGGACTATCTGAAAGCCATGATCAAAAAAAGAGCCCAGACATCATCTTTCAAGAAATTATCAAGGAAAAATGCCCTGATATTTTAGAATCAGAGGATAAAATAGAAATTGAAAGATTCCACAGATCACCTCCTGAAAGAGATCCCCAAAGGAAAACTCCTAGGAATATTATAGCCAAAATTCCAGAGTTCCCAGGTCAAGGAGAAAATATTGCAAGTGGCCAGAAAGAAACAATTCAAGTATTGTGGAAACACAATCAGGATAACACAAGATTTAGCAGCTTCTACATTAAGGGACCGCAGGGCACGGAATATAATACTCTGGAGGGCAAAGGAGATAGGATTATAACCAAGAATCACCTACCCAGCAAAACTGAGTATACAATGCTTTTCACCATCAGTCCATATATATGTGTGTATTATAGTACAAATATGTATGTGTATGAGAGAGAGAGAGAGAGAGAGAGAGAATATATGTTTATATAGAGTGTTTCTACCCCAGAGTTTTGGTACATGTTAAGTTATTAAAGCTTAAAACTACACCAAGACTTTGATGACTCCCTCTATGTTAAAGACTGATTCTCCCAGCCTTTCTCAGGCTGCTGTGAATAGCAGGGGCTATTCACAAGCCCAATCCCACTACTAATCAGCATAGGAACTTTGACCCACCCCATTTCTGACCTGGGTCAGTTTGCCCCTTTCTTAGACAATCTGGTGGCCCCCTGCTCCATGAGGATCCTCCTTCTGATGCTCTATTTAATTCAGACACCAGATTGGCATAGCCCACTGCAACTAAGAACTCCTGAACACAAGAGTTCTGCCAATCTCTTCCTCTTTGGCAGTTTAGATTACAGGTGTGTGCCACCACACTTGTCCCATTGAATACTTTTAAAGTACCTACTATATGTCAACTTTAGTAGCTACATAAAAATAATACCTCACATTTAGACAGCAATTCATTATTGCAAAGCACTTTCACATGCATTTTCCTGTATGATTCTCATAACAACCCTACAAGAAGAATAGCACAAAAGTTATCACACCCAAAATGTAGTTGAGGAAATTGAAGATTGGAAGGATTTGGTGACTTGCCCAAGGTCATGAAGCTCACAAATGGCAGAGCTAATTTTCAAACCCAGGACATATCCCTCTACAGTCTAGTTGATTTTCCACTATACTACTTTAAGGAGTAATGCAAAATGAAACTTGATTGAAAGAGTGGGGCTGGATAAGAGAGTTCCCTGGAAGCAAGTCAGAGGAGTTTAGATTTAATGCAGCAGAAGTAGACATTTGCTTTTGGAAGATGAGTCCAATTCTTCTTCAGAAGCATTATCAATATCAACAGCATTTATATAAAACATTAAGATTTAAAAATCACTATAATCCATGAACTATAAATTAGAGAGGAATGATATAGAATCAACATCATTGCCTAGCAGACTATTATAGGAACCTAAACTTCAAGCCTGAACTAAGTGAATGACAGTGGGATTGAAAAGAAAAGTGAAAACTGAAAAGGCATCTCAAACGAAGAGTGATAGAATGTAGTGACAGATTAGATGCAGGAGATGAAAAAGGGAAAGTCAAAGATAATTCCAAGTTTTCTAGTCCAAGAGATAAAAGGAACTATAGAGTGGCATATTGAAAGGGGGAAGGCTAGGAAGGAAGCAAATTTTGGTGGAAACAAAACAGCAGGTCTTAGGAAGCATTTTTTCCACTTATTGATTACTCATTGACATCTTCTCAAAAAGAGTCATTTCTAATGGTTTTTAGGGAATGCCCAGAAGTTTGAATTATTCTCTCATCAACTGGTTTGGTAAAAATTCCAGACATAATATCATAGCATTGATCACCAAGAATCAGAATCTCACCTAGTAGGAAGCTGTTATAATTCTTATTTGACAAAATAAAAGGTAAGTGACTTGCTTCAAGACAATTCAACAATTTGGCAAGCATTTATTAAATAGCCACTTTGTGTCAAATATGGCAGCTAGGTGCTCAAGTTACAAAAACAAAAATTATAGTCCCTGTCCTCAAGGAGATTACATTCTATTAGGTGGAGGTGGTCAATACTCCATGTTAATAGACAAGACAACCCATAGGCACTTGGTTATTCACCAAGTGAACCTGTCTGTTAAGGTTTGATTACATAAGAAAAAAAAAAACCTACAAGGTGTTGTTTATTCTTTTGGTTCTTTCCCATAAGAGAACTTAAGGAGTTACTGTCCAGGGCCAGTCACACTTATCTCTCCTCCTATTAAGTTCTCACTCCATAGTCTCTGCCCTTGATCTTACCACAAGGAGAAACAGGGCAGAGGAGAAGTAGAAGTGAAGGGGGAAATAGATACACCTGCCTCAATCTAGTCCCAGAAAGCAAAATGACAATCTTACTCTTCTTAATCCAGGACAAAGGGGAAAATGACTTGCGTGTAGTTTAGTTCAGTCATTTAGGAAGTTTGCAAAAAAGTTGTTCATAATCAAAATCATAAGATTCTCATGATTATAGCTTAGAATTCCTAATCAGGAAAAACCCTAAAATTCTGGACAGGGGTTCTACTATCTACCCTGGTTTTAATTTTGTGAATTCTCTGCTATTCACAGACATCCCCCACTATATTCCTCCCTGCATGCAATCAACATATATATATACACCTGTATCATGAAGAGGTCATAATTAATTGTAGCTTCTAATAAAAAAAATCAAAACAGGAAATAGAAACATCTTTACAGACTGATGGCTACTACACTGATAATAATTCTTTGAAACGGCATGTGATTATTAATTAGCTTTTAGTATCATAAGATTTCAAAGAATTAATTCTTTAGAAGAGGGATATTTAAAGAAAATCAACATGGACCATGTGATCTAAATGAGGTTGAAGTTTTAGTATATACTCAGCAATTTCTTGATATCTCTGCTGTCCTACCAGCACAACCTGCCCCTGCCTTCACTATGCCATTTTATGGCAAAAAGCTATGGAACTTAACTCACCCACCACACCATTCTCCTTAAAGCATTCTACACAAGTTCATGTAGATCTTTCCATGCTTCTCCACAATCATCACATTCATTATTTCTTACAGCACAGTAATTTTCTATTACATTAATGTACCACAATTTCTTTAGATATTTCCCAATCAATGGGCATCTACTTTATTTCCAATTCTTTGCTCTCATAAAAAAGTGCTGCTTTAAATATCTTGGTGCATATTGGAGAATCACTTTTTATCAATGATCCACAACATATTCTAAATAATTGAGAAAACACCTTATCAAATACATTTTGAGACAAATAGCTTAGTATTTAAAGCATGTAGAAGCAAGAGAGAGAAAATATTCTATAGACCAAAGTGACTGATGACTTTTCATGAAATTTTTAAACCATGAAATTATAGAAAAGTACAGAATATCAAGGGAAATAATGAGAAATAGTAAAAAGTTAGATAGAAGATTACTACCAGACCTCAAAGTATATTGTAGAGTAGTAATTGGGGGGATGATATTAGATTTAAAAACAAAATATAAAAGTAAATCAGTGGAACAAACTAATAAACAAAAGTCTAAAACCATCACACTCAATAAACTTGTGTTTAGGAAACCTAAGACCAGAAACTTCTTGGGGAAGGACTACCTATTTCCCAAGAATTGTTTGAAAATTGGAAAGCAATTCAACAACAAAAAATTCATTTAGACCAGTCACTCTTATATCATCTCTTGAGCTTACATGACTATAAACAATTAAATTAGCAAGAGTTGAAATGAGCTGCGAATACAGATTTGTGATGATAGAATATGTGCTTTCTGATGGAAAACCAACACTAACCACAGAATTTTGTAAATTAACATACAAATCTAAGCTGGGTCACAATGTGAGGAGGATGTGGGTTTATGTGCCTTCTGTAAACAAGCCTGCAGAAGAGCTAAATCAGTGGACCCATGACAATACATTGATGTTTTTCAATAGGAACATCCCTTTCCACAGCCTGTCATCATTCATCAGTAGTTAGGGAGAGTACTTGGGCAACAGTAAAGGACCAGTCTTCCAAAGTATCTTCCCTTCATGTTGTGGGAATGGGTTCCAAGCACATTGTTTTTCCTGGCTATTGCTTTTACATTTATTGTCCTCTCTTTCTAGCCAAGCTTCCCAAAATGGCAGCTAGCACTAAGATTAACTGACATCATAATATGAACATACCCAAAGCATATCAAATCACTTAATGCCCAGGTTTCACCTCCAGCTGCTTTGAACAAATCTCCACCATTGCTCATATAGCAAAAGGATACTTAGGCCACAGGAGAACTGAAGACATGGTTCTAAGTATTGGGTACCATTTATGATGGAAAAATAGAAGGGGGGGTGTATATATCCTAATTCCAATTTAAAAAAGAGACATTCACTTTCAAATGTCAATATATGTATGTATGTATATAAATATATACATATAATATATACATACAATATACATATTGTATATTCATCTATAAAATTAACTAATGTAGTCTTAAAGAGCCTTAACTGAGAAATGTATTAAAAATAGTTCATTCAAGTGAGAAAAAATTGTTTGTATACCTCAGCTAATAAATCCCACTTCTAATAGAATTGAAGAAAACTGGCAGTCTTTGGGGAAAAAAAATTACAGGTATAAAATGATTCTCAAAGAAAAATGATGAGACAAAAAATCCAATATACAGTAGAAATATGAAATCTTTCATATTTTATGATATGCCTGTCAGCAGAATTATAAAATAAGAAAAGACTTTTAGGAAGTCATCAGGCCAGGTCCCTACTTTCACCAGGTCAGCTTCTAAAATATATGATACAGTTAGCTGTTGATCCTGATTTTAAAAGTCCCACAGGAATGGAGATTCTACAACCTACTTTAGTTGCCTATTTCTTTACTGCACCATTTCTACCATTTACTACACCACTTCACCATTTTGGTGTTAACCAAACTCTCTTTCAATGCAGCCTAATACTCTTCCCTCCACTTTATTAATCTCTGAAGAAAAAGACTTACTACATCAAGGCTTTTCCTGTAATCAATCTGAGACTCTATATCTAACCTGATAAGTCATTTCTAGATCAGTCATCAAGCAATGGAATAAATGGCCACCAATTCAGTCAATTATATAACTTTTGAAAGGAATTTAGTTGCAGAGGCGAAAATTTCATCTTCTGTGGGGTCTTGGGCACAAATTGGGAAGTGTTCTGATCCTTCCACCTGCTTCTAATGGGGCACCCTGTCCTGCCTGCTGATGTTACTGTATCATGTGTAATCCTTAATTTTCTGGGTCAGCCCTGTGCTGGTCTGGTCCTATCTCCTGACACGGACATGGCTCCAGGCCTATCTTGTGCTGGGCTCTGGCCTGGCTTTATCTCCTGTTGTGGCACCAGTCTGCTTGTGGACTTTGCCTTACATCTAACCTGGTTTCTCTCTGCTCAAAGCTTCTGCAGAATTCTTGCCCTCTTTGTGTGTAGTCCTGGACTACATGGAGTGAATAACAGATTCTCCTTGGTTTTCTTCATTATTATTCCTTCAAGGGAATTTTTTGAGCTATACTAGGATATTTGCGTGGAATCTGTCCTCCTCTAGGTTCTAACACCCCATTATCTTCCTATCATTACAGCCATTCTGGACAGCAATTTGAAGCAATGCCCCAAAAGTCATTAAACTGTGCATATCTTTTGACCCAGTAGTAACTACTTCTAGGCCTATACCCGGAAGAGATCAATGAAAGAAGAAAAGAATCATTATGTATAAAAATATCTATAGCAGCTCTTTTTGTAGTGGTAAAGAACTTGAAAACAAAAGGGATACCAGTCCTAGAGAACTATGAACATCAATGGAATAGAATATTATTATTTTTTTTTTTAGGCAATTGGGGTTAAGTGACTTGCCCAGGGTCACACAGCTATTAAGTGTCAAGTGTTTGGTCTGAGGCCCGATGTGAACTCAGGTCCTCCTGACTTCAGGGCTGGTTCTCTATCCACTGTGCCACCTAGCTGCCCTGGAATGGAATATTATTGTGCCATAAAAATAAAAAACAGGGATGATTTCAGAGAAAACTGGGAAGATTTATGGGAACAGAAGCAGAGCAAAGTGAGCAAAAGCAGGAGAAGAATTTATGCAATAACAATATAATTATAAAGAAAAAATAACTTTGAAAGAGTTGAAAGTTCTGATCAATGTCATGACTGATCACAGTTCTAGAAGACTGATGATGAAGTATTCTACCCACCTCTGAACAATTCAAAATGAAGAATAAGACAACCTTTTCAGACACAGTCGATATAGGTATTTGTTTTGCTTGACTATTCATTTTGGTTGCAAAAGTTTTGCTCTTTTCTTTTTCTTTTTCCAAGGAGGGTAGGGAGATGGGGGTAGTAGAAAAGAAAAAGAAGGAAGAAAGAAAAGAGAGAGGAGAAAAGAATATCATTGAGTCATTTTTTTCTTAATGCACAGAAGATGACAGAAGTCCAAGAATAATCACAGACAAACAGGACAGTTTTGAAAGCCATGGGTTGTATTTATTATATATTTTAAAAGAAAAAGCAACATATGTATATTATAGATCTGTAATTCCATATGCAATCTTTTTTCCTATTCTGCTATGTATGTGGAAATGGCCATTCCATTTAGTGACTATTAAGTTCAGAATTTAAAAAATAAGTGCATTTTGAAATAATTCGTGATTCTTCTGTTAAAGACAAATGCTTGTTCATATTCTTTAACTACTTATTTATTTGGAAATAGCGTATTATACCAGACATTCTTTTAAGGTGTATGTTGTACCATATGACCACTCAGGTCCCTTCCAGCTCTCAAATTATATAATTGACTCTTCTTTGTCTATATTTTTCCTTATAGTTTTTTTTTTCATCTTGCTTACTGCTATTGCTAACATTTCAAGGACTATGTCAAATAACAGTGGGGAAATGGGGAAAAGTTGCTTTACTCTTTTATGTATTCTTAAAGCTTCAGGTGTTTTCTCATTACATATAAGGCTAGCTTTCAGTTTTAGATGGATTTTTTTTATCATATTATGAAAAAAATCCTATTATCTTTGTAGTGATTTTAGCATAGGTACATATTGTACTTTGTCAAAGGCTTATTCCTACATCCATATAATTGTGTGGTTTGGAATGCTTTTAGTGTGGTTAATTATATCAATTATTTTCCCAATATTGAATCGTCTTTATGCCTCTGGTATGAATACAACTTTAACATAGTAAAATTTTATGGCATAAATGGCTATAGTCTTTTTGCCAATATTTTATTTTAAAATTCTGAATCAATTATCATTAATAATAAAGTTCTATTGTTACCTTTATTTGCTTTATCCTTATTTGATTTAGTTATTAGGTTTATATCTCATAAAAGGAATTTGGTAAAGCAATTTCTCATTTTTTGTAAATAATTTCTATAGCAGAGGTATTAATTGTTCATTGAAAATTTGAGAGATTTCTCCTGTAAATTCATGTAGACAAGGAGTTTTTGCTGTGTTTTGTTTTGTTTTTCCCTTCAGTAGTCCCTTTACAGCTAATTCAACTTCCTTTTCTGAGATTGGATTGTTTAAGATCTTTATTTGGTGATGGAAGGATATATTAAAAGGGAGGAGAGAAATAGAAGACAGAGGGGAATGGATAATTCAGTTGAACCAAGTTGTGATTCCTACTAACAATGAGTAAGCAGGGGGCTGTGAAATAAGGGTTAGGAAGTAGAAGAGTGAAAAGGACTGGGAACAGGGAAGGAGTAGAAATGGGTTAACAATGAAGAATATTACTAATGGAGAGGAAGCAGAAAATGGGGACGTTGCAATGAGCTTTGTCTATGAAAAGTTTGTACATTTTGGGACTACTTTCTTTGAAATATATTTAAAACTACAGTCAGTTTTCTGCCCCAGTAAAAGAGATGGATGAGTTCCTAAGGGTAACTAGCTCTAAGAGTGTTAGGAGGGATGATGAAATAGAACAAAAGAAGGAGCAGTATAGTCTTGGAAATGGAGAATCTGTTAACATAAGAGGAGACAGGGGAAGAACTTGGGCTGCGTGATTTTATGCACAACATAACATCCATGCAGCACTGTGTTCATTCAACATTGCTTCCACCACGAGTTGATACTTCTAAGAGTGAGCCTCAGCTGAAGAGGCAATAACATAAAATCTAGATAAAAGAGTGAACTCAAATATTGTGTATCAAAAAGTCTAACAACTTATGGGATGCTGAGAGTAAGAAGGAACAGGAAAAACTGATAACTAAATAAATACCAAAAAAAAAAAAAAAAGAAATCAACCATTTAAGTAAATTGAAATAACTTGTACCTTCTGCGCCCCCCCTTGGGAGTTTATTTAAGATTTGTTCCTGTATGTGTATATTCAACTCTTCTTCTTTGCTGATTCAGATAATAGAAAGTTCATGAGATGCCTTCTACCTCCCCCCCTTCTCCATGTTTGCATGTTCTCATATACACCATTTATGGAAAAATAGTAAGCCTCCCAGTCTTCTACCTAATTTCTTCCCAATTGAATTCCTTTTCTCCTTCCTTCCCTTTCCTCTTTTAAAACCAACAGAACCATGACAAAACCCTGTATTTGTCTTTCTTTATATCCTCTGTGAACCTAGAATATTGTAGAATTCTGAAGAGACATTCGTCTCTTCTACTCTTATTACAATCTAAGCCCTTCGTTGTCTTTTAGCCCCTTCCAATTACTAAAATATATTTGCTTTTCCATGTTTCCCTTATCTTCTATTTTTGAATTTCAAAGATACTATCAACTTTAAAATCAGATTAGAAGTTTTTTTTTAATCTTATTAAAGGTACATTTATTTCCTTGTAAAATTAAACACAGGTCTTTTTTTATTATTATTTTTAGGCAATTAGGGTTAAGTGACTTGCCCAGGATGACACAACTTGTAAGTGTCAAGTGTTTGGTCTGAGGCTGGATTTGAACTCAGGTCCTCCTGACTTCAGGGCCGGTCACCGGTCTTTTTTAAGGATTTTTTTTTGTAAGCTTAATTTTTGCATTTTAAAATATTGCAGGGGTTAGCAAACAACAACTCATGAGCCACCTCCAATTTGCTTCCTGCTTTTGTATAGCCATGAGCTAAGGATTTTTTTTGTGGTTTTTTTTTTAATAAAATAGGCAGTCTAGATTTGAACCTTGGACCATCATTTAGATACAATGTGTATCTCTATATTTTTTTTTCTTTACTGTACTTTCAGAATTCTTTTGTGTAACCATGGTCTCTGACACTTGATATCTTTTTTCCCCCTGACTGTTTATAGTATTTTTTTTTTAATTTGACCTAGAATCTTTGGATTTTGGCCATGATATACCTGGGTCTTTTTGTTTTTGGGGTTTCTTTCAGAAGTTTGCTGCTAGCTTCTTTTTTAAAATTTAAGTAAGAAATTATTTAATTATGTAACTCTCATTTAAATTAATTTGATTAAATAATTATTATTTTATTTATTTTTACTTTGCCCTATGGTTCTAACATATGTTTTTTTTTTTTTAATTTCATCAATATAGTATCCAAGTTTTTTGTTTGGTTATAGTTTTCAGGAAGATTATGATTATTAAATTATATCTATTCATTCTATTTTCCAGGTCAGCTGTTTTCATAATAAATATTTCACAGGTTCATCTACTTTTTCAGTCATTAGACTTCATTTTAATATTTTTTTTTTCTCATTGAGTTGTTGAGTTCTTTTTGTTCCATTCAGTTTTTCAAGGATACACTACTTGGGTTATGCTTTCCCCTTTCTATTACAAGCTATTTATTTTTCTTCCATTTTTTTTCCCTCAAGAGCTCTAATTTTGTTTTGTTTTTAATTATTTGATTCTTTTATTCTATCTACTCTTGGTGTCCTTGTGGCCGAGATATCCATTTTTCTGAGCTTCTATTTGTAGTTTCTATAAAATTACTTTTTTCCTTCTGATTTTATCTCTTAGATATATCTTAAAACATAGTATTTCTTCATTGTATTAAGAGTTTTCTTCTGTTTACTCATATCTTCAACCTCAGTTCCTGATTTGAGACTTGGAGCCAAGAATGGATTTTTTGTCCCACCCTTCCACTCTTGAATAGGTTATCTTAGTCCTACTCTTGTCTCTTTTTTAGTCTGGATGCAATTTATATTGTTATGCCACAGTTCTGGATGATGTGACTGCTCTCTGTCTCCTCTTCCCCTCTTCTTGTGCAACCCTGTCCTTTTACAGAGAGCTGGACTCAGAGCTGAAACCAGGGCCTAACTTCAGACTTAAGGCCAGGCTTCTGCCTTCTTCATTTGTTGTACTAATAGAAGCATTCATTCCATTTTCACTGTCACATTCTCCTCATCTAGTAACATCTAGGAATTGAGTTTGTTACTTCCTGAAGCCATGATAGACCTCACAAAGATATTGATGATTGTTCTTCTTTAGGCTCCTCAGAGGGGCCCAGGCACATCTACTTCTGCTTACATGAATATCATTAGTTTCACCTCATGTGGCAAAGCACCTGGTGCTGATTCTATTCCAGCTAAGATTTATAAGACAGGAATCCACTGCTAATATAAAAAGCTGACCGAAATCTTCTGGGTTGTATGGCAAGAGGAGCTTATCCCCTAGCAGTTCAAAGATGCCTCTATTGTCCATCTCTATAAAGGAAAAGGAAATAGGATGTCCTATGACAATCACGGGGAGATCTCTCTCTTAGTCATTGCTGGCAACATTCTTTCCAGAGCTCTCCTCAATAGGCTGATCCTTCACCTGCAATATGGTCATCTACCTGAGAGCCAGTATGGCTTCAGAAAGACCTGAGGAATGGTCATATTGTTGTTTACTGCCAAACAACTCCAGGAAAAATGCCAGGGTAGAAGAGAGGTTAGTACACATTGTTCATCAGTCTGACCAAGACCTTTTATACTGTCAATCATGAGGACTCGTGGAAGAGTATGGCGAAATTTGGTTACCTGAAGAAGTTGTACACCAGCTCACAGCATTAATGCTTGCTCAGGTTCTGTGTAATGGATGATTCTTTCATGCTTTCCCAGTCACCAATGGAGTGAAGCAAGACTATGTGCTTGTTCCCATGCTTTGTAGTACGATGTTTTCAGAAACATTGTCAGATTCCTTCAATGAGGACAAAAATGGCATCAAGGTCAGCTGCCATACTGATAATAAATTATTTAACTTGAAAAGGCTAAAGTGGAGGGACAATTGGTACGTGACTTTTTGTTCACAGATGATTTTGCACCCAACGTAGCCTCTGAGGCTGAAATGCAACAGAGCATGGATTGATTCTCTACTACTTGTGCTAATTTTGGCCTGACAATTAACACCAAGACAACAGAGGTTCTCCAGCAGCCAGCACCACATCACCCATATGTGGAACTATCAGTTACAGCAAATGGAGAATGTTTGAATGCTGTGGATAAGTTCTCTTATCTTGTCAGTATAGTTTCCAGGGATGTACACAAAAATGATGAGGTTGATGCATCCATTACCAGAGTTAGCTCAGTGTTTGAAAGGCTCTGAAGGAAAGTGTGGGAGAGAGAGGTATTAAGCTGCCTACCAAACTGAAGGTCTACAGAGCCATTATACTTACCTCATTGTTGTACGCCTGTGAAACGTGGACAATCTACCAGTGCCATGCCAGGAAATGGAATCACTTCCATTTGAATTGTCTTAGGAAGATTCTGAAGATCACCTGGCAGGGTAAGGTATTGGACACCAAGGTCCTTTCTTGAGCTGAATCGCGAAGTATTCAAACCCTACTGTAGAGAGTGCAACTCCAATGAGCTGGCCATGTTATTCAAATGCTAAACATGTTTGCTAAAAGACTATTTTACAGAGAATTCACACAAAGCAAGCATTCATGTGAAGGACAGAAGAAACAATGCAAGGACACTCTCAAGGTCTCTCTGAAGAACTTTGGAATTAATTGTGAGACATTAGAGACACTGACACAGGACTGCCCTGAACGACATGCTCATATCAAAGAAGTCACTGTCTTCTATAAGCAAAGCAGAATTGCAGTAGCTCAAAACAAATATGAGATGCACAAATTTTAGAGACATCTCCACTCCATATGTTCGTGTGGATTATTTGTGCTCAACCTGTAGTAGAGCCTTCTGAACTCGTATTGGTCTGATCAGCCACAGTCGGACACACCGTTCCTTGACCACAATGTAGTGACATCATTTTGGTCCTCTTTGAGACGAGGGACAACCAACCAACTATGTATATGTCCACATGTAACATAAATACAGCTTATGGGGAAACCTAAATAGATACATATATGGAATCTTGTCCAATTATCTCCATGATCAACTGGAGTGATCAGGAGAAAGAGTCATGAGGCTGGCCAGTCTGTGCGCTTCAGAGAAAAGATTTAGAATTAAATATTTCTGCTCTTCTATCTATCACTAGTTTTGGACAAATGGTCTCAGCTGTTACATTCCATTTCACTCTCTTTACTGTAAATCTCTCCTATGAGCCAGCTTTATTGTTTCCATAAGACTAGCCAGGGGTATTCATCCCAATCGTGTGCTAGCCCTGTACCATGTATCAAGCAAACACTCGTTATTTTGTGATGATTTTTAGCAGAATTGAGCCCCAAGTATCCATGGACTTACTACCTGTAATTACAAATAGTTCAAGCACAATCATTCCCAGGCAATATGCCTATAGTTTGGATATAATTATAAGAGGGAAACAGACCAGCTATAAAGTCCAAATGGCACAATTTCACCAAAACGTACTTGCATATTCCTCCCACAAACCCCAGCTACATTAACAACTGCTGATTATATGCTTTAATACAATTTGGTCTGGAAATTGTTATGTTCAGGGTCTTTGCAGGTTATTCAAAAGTTATTTTACAGTTGGAAAAACCAGGCAATGACTGGACTTTGATGGTGAAATGGTCTGTGAAGTTTTCTTACTCTTAAATGACTCTGGGTTTTCTTGAGGGACAAAACACATCATCTAAAAGCAAATATCTCTAACAACTGCAAATCAAGTATATGGAGCTTAAATATTTATAAAAAGAAATTATGTACAAGATACTTCTCCAGAAGATGTCCCTGCTGGGACATCTGGAAAAGTACAACTTTTAATTTTTTGGATCTTTCCAGTTTCCTGAAAAGGAGGCCTTTTCTCATCAAGATCTCATGATGTAGAAGTTGGTCAAACCATTACAGGGTGAATTGCCACCTTTTGTCAGTACTATAACTGTCACCGCCTTTCCCTTCCCTTCCCAATGAATGCCAATTTTGAACCAATGTAGTTCCTACCAATGATTATAAGAAAATATTTACCCTTTTGTCATCCCTGCCCTCCAGGACCAAACTTATAAGTATGTGAGAGGAGGAGTCATTTGTGTGGAGTAATTGGGAAGGCTGCCTAAGTCAACCTCTCTCACAACTTTATTACTGACACCTAGATTCAGAAGTGTGCTGTAGACAACTCCAACTCCTGGACTCATTAGAGCTGAAAGTTACATTTTCAATGTTAGCATTTACACCTTGGAAACTGGTAAACTCAACAAATCAGAGCTTAATGTATTGTTTTGTTGATTGTCTAAATTTAAGAAAGTGGTGGAGAAAATTTTAATAATGCAGATTAAATTCAAAAAGCCATTGTGCATAATTTTTTGGCTGTTGGAGCGGCAGGTGCACCACTACCTATGTCTTACTATTTGAGATTCCTCCATTTGTATTATTACCCCTCTGTCAAAATAAAAATGCTCTTTGGGAAGGATGCACAATTACTAAGGAAAATACCATTTATCTTTCTATACTGATACCCTCTTACTTAGAGTCTGGAGCATTTCAATTGAATAATAATACTATATCTCCTTCTCTTCCTTGTCTTTCTCATGGAATTATCATGATTTTAGATATCAGATCCCACAATAAGGAGCCTGGATTCACTTATTTTTCATATTAGTCTGTTTTTTTTTTAATTTGATTTATATGAAGTGTAGGCCAATATTAGGCCAACAGCCACTGATATTTTTGTGTTAATTTATAAGTTCTTTCCAACAGCAACAGTTGTCAAAAAGTAGTTTGAGACATAGTACAGGAGGTCTAGGGCATGAGACCATAACTGAGGGAAAAAAGGCCTAAATAGGGAGTCTCAAACATATGGAGTGAGAGGTAACAGATGCTGAAAGAAACACATCCGTTACCTATGTCATAACTTTGCCTCACTCCGGCCTTGGATAAACACTAGTGCATAAATAAATAATATGAGAAATGCATTATTAATAAAATAATTTTGTTGATAGAAAGGGTGATATAAAAGTCACTTATAAATAGATGATAATGGGTTACATTTATATGGTTCCTTAAAGTTTGCAAAGGACTTTACATATATTATTCCATTTAATCCTCACAACAGCCCTATGAGGTGCATAATGGCATCCCCATTTTTGCAGAAGAGCAAAGTGAGCTTGAGAGAGGACAGATGACTTTACCATGGTCACACATGTCAGAAATGGGGGACCTGGATATAGTCCCACCATGTCTCTAACATAGCATTTCTATACTATACTACTTTTCTCTTAATGATCTTCAGCTGGATTGCAGGATTATATCAACTGATTCCCTGACTCAAATTTTGCGTAGATTTCAGATGTAAACATTAGGACATTAGGACGTTGAACACTAGGACAAAAAAAAAAATAAGATTATTCCCAGCCTAAATATTGGCTGACTTCCTTTAGAGAGCCTGAGATCAATGATGCTTGATTCCCAAATTTCATCCCTCCTCTGCTTTTAAAGGGTGGGGAAGTGCTGCGGCTTTTAAAAATGTATTCCTAATGAAGCAGTTCTTTCTGACTTGTCTAAGCACTAACATTGTTGTATCCTGTAAAAAGAAATAGATTTCCTTTCACCATCCTGCAGTAGCCATTCTTTCTTTAATATGATAATGAGCTTGCTCAGAACTGTTTTCAAAACATAGGATTGAATAACAATTTTCTAAAACAAGGCTACATGAATTTCACAGCCTTTGCATTGTCATGAAATACAGCCAGTTTTTTTTTCCCCTCATCTAAGTTCACTACCATGGATGACAATTTCCCTTCACTTATCATTTTTGCTTTGAAGTCATTAATGTAGTCTTCTCTTCCCTTCTTTTTCTTAAGCCTCTTATGCCTAAAGGTAACCTAACCAAAACAAACTTTCTTTAGATTCCAAATTACCACCTCAAATTTTACTACTGAGTTTCTGAAAGTGGTCCGTTCTTTCATGTCATTTAATGGACAGATTTAATGACTGTCCACCAAAAGTCCATTCCAGATACCTCTGGGCAGGTTGTTGTGTTAAGGTTATAATAGAATGATAGATATACTGAGTATGAGAATGCACATTAAAATAATGCTGAAAGGCAGCTGACCTCCTCCTATTCATTGCATTCACCAATCTCAGTCCCAATGATGTGATCACCTGCTCAAACGTACTTTCTTCCTCTCACAAGAAATGTGGGGCATGATGGGGGGGGCAATGTTGTTACATATGTCAGACTTGGTCAGTTTTGTTTAACTGTCATTTCGTTGTTGTGGTTGTTCTTACAAAAGGGGGTTAGAGGAGGTATACTTGGAAAGAGCTGTGATGAAAGGGGAAAAGAGAATAAAATGTAAAAATAAAGAATTAGTTGATTAATTCCCAGGGGTCAATGTTGGGACAAAGTGAGGCACTTCTAAGTCAGTCATTGAACATTTGTAAGAGGGGGTTTACTTTGCTCTAATATAACCAGGATATGAAATGACAAGACGGAGACACTTGCTTTCTGGACGCTGCCACCCTTCACATCAGGAGGTCTTCAGAGTATGGCAACTTTGTCTCCTTTAAGGTAAGTAAAATCTCCCTGGCCTCATCCTACCAATTAAGAGCACCAAAATGCTTTGTTGTAAACTCACAATTCTCTGAGTTTTAAGGCTTATCAAACCAGGGAATAACTAAGGAGTAAAGAGAAGGCAAACAAAGATTATACATGGTGCCAGATGCATTTTAGGGAATGGATTGTCTGCCTCTAACCTGCATTTTAAACATTAGAATCTTTATTTTTTTTCCCACTTTGACATTCAGGCAATAGACAAAAAGCTGCCAACCTAGAGACCTCATTATTTTTTGATCATTGTTTTAACAAGGTAGTCACATACTAATGAAAAAATTCCCAACATTATAAAGAATTTCTTTAATGTCATCCATATACATTTTTAAAAATTACAGGTGTGGATACTACACAGCTTTTGAGAAATTAAGTTTTAAAGGCAAATAAAATTGTGTCTGTGTCAGTGAACCATTCCCAACAGTTGAGCCTTTTGTCCCTCTCTTCACCCAATTACAGGCAATAACAATTTCTGCCCATTAACATCACTCACTTGCTTACACAATGAGCAAAGAAATAGGAGTGGGGAAGGTTTATGTAAAAATAACATAGCTTTATTACTGAGTTGACAATATTATAGAAGTAAGTCTTAATGGCCTCGAAGGTCCTTTCCAACTCTTAAGATTCTATGATTCTGTAAAAAACCACTTGTCCTCATGATAGCAATCCAAGAGATTTGATTTTGCCTCAATAACTCCATAATCTATCAGACATCTTTATCAGACATCTCCATGCCTGCAAGGCACCATGGGTTACACAGGCATTATGGAAAAAAATATATATATACTACCTTCTCTAGTTCCCTGGTGCCTTTTATTTGCATTTGAACTTGTAAGCATGTCTGTTTCAGCAGTATTTTGAAAATTGTGTTTCCCAAAATTTTTCAGTGGTGACTGATGCACAAAACATTGGAAACTTACTTTGCTCAGGAAATTGGTAATGAAGCTTATACAACTTATTGAAATTGCCATTTAACAAAATGTATTAGTCCATTCCAAATGTCATCTCTAACTGCATTGTATTTCAAGTTAAACACCACATGAAAACAATTCTAAAAGGCTTCATTATTTGTTTATTTTGAAGGCCACAGTGAAATACCTTTGAGATGTGAGCCACAGAATAGGGCAACTACTTCACCTCCCTAACAAAATAGCTGGAGAGAGGACAAACGCAGTTCCAGGTAGAACTTATTAATGAGTCAATGCTCAGTAAAGAGAGTTGGCTTTTTGTGATTACCTAGCATTCCTAAACACTTGGATTTTTTTCTCTTTTCATAGTAATTCTAGGGTTTTTTTTTTTCCTGAACTCATTAATGCGATATTCTCTTGCATCCTCTTTTGTAAGGTTTCTCTCTCTTAAAATGTCATCCTTCATAAACAGCAAGGCTAAAAGCTTTCCATCACTCTAATAGTTAAATAAATGGTGGCACTGCTATGTAATTGAAGCAGCCAGTTAGGTCACCTTGGCAATCCTATGACTGGGAAAAGTAGCTGAAAGGCACCAGAGCTCTTTATTGTAAATGAGCTGAGTGAGTTTATATCTATTCTGGGCCAAACGCATTTAATAACATTCAAACTTTGAGACAAACCAAGAAAGGAAAGCTTCTAGAGGAGTCATGACGCACTCACAGATACAATAAATACAGACACATCTGCAATAAAAAAAAATTTTTTTTGACCTGAGAACTGCACTTGAAGATTTTGGCAACAGAATGATTTGCATTTCTGTCTTTTTTTTTTAATAAATTTGCGATAATGCCCTTTGTTTTCACATCACCTACATTTCACAATATACCCTTTCTGTTCTCCCCATTCCTTATAATAAATAATAAAAAATAAGAGAGAAAAGTTAATTTCCAATATATAAAAAAGTCTGACATATATTCACAGTACCCACTCTGCCAAGAAGTGGAAGTGATTTTTCATGTCTCTTTTTGAGGACCTAACTTTATCATTTTAATTTCACATCATTTTAAAATTTTTTTTCCACTCACATTATTGTAGTTGGTATATGCATATATGTGTATATATGATTATATACATATATACATGCAAATATATTATATATAATATGTATATATGCATATATGCATATCCCATTATCTGTATGTGTAGTTTTATGCCTGCACATATATGTTTGTATATGCATGTGTGTATATGTATGTTTTCTTGGTTCTATTAATTTCACTTTGCATCAATTCCAAACCTTCCCAGTCTTCTCGGTATCTATCATAGTTAACATTTCTTACAGTATAGTAATATTTCATTACATTCACAGCCCACAATTTGTTTTGCCACTCTTCAATTGATGAATACTGTGTTTTCAGTTCTTTGCAACTACAAAACCTCTAAGTATGTTCATTTAAAGGGCCTTTCTTTTTGGCATCATTGGCATCCTTGAAGGTACATAACTATCTGTACGATCTCCAGGTAAAAGGGTGTAGACATTTTAGTCACTCACTTTATCTTATACCCAATTACGCAACTATTGAAATCATGAGATAATGAGAAGGAAGAAGAGAAAGAAGGAGGCTAGAGAGAGCAGAAAAATTGCAGATTGCTTTCCAGAATGGAAGAAACAATTCATAATGTATGGGACAATAATGAATTTAATATACCTATATTTCCACAACCCCTCCAATATTGAATATTTCCATCTTGATCATTTTTTCCAATTGGTTAGGTGTAATGTGAAACCTCAGTTGTTTATATTTTAGGGTTTTTTTAATTATTAATAATTTGGAGCGTTTTCATTGGCTAATAGTTTGTAATTCTTCTTTTGAAAATTATTTGTCCATATCCTTTTATAACATCTGTCATGGGATGTATTTTAGTCTCAAATATTTTTATTATCTATCTATTATGTCTTGGATTTCAGATTTTTATTGGAAATATTTAATTTTTCTCTCAGTCAGTTGTTGCCCTTTTATTCTAACTGAATTCATTTTGTGAAGCATTTTTTCAATTTCACATGATCAAAATTCTTTATTCAATTTTGAGTAATTTTATATTTACTTTGATGGTATTATTTCAGTTCTTCCTTTGTGGTATTCACCTGATGGATATTAAATTTTATTCCAGTTTCCCATTTTGATTCTAGTATATCTTTCTTTTTTAGATAAATTTCTTTTATGACCTTTTGTTTCCTTACCCATCCTACAATTTTCATTTCTTGGATTTTTGTCCATTGTTATTTAAAGTTACAAATGAATGTTTGTGTTTTCTGACATTTCTTTCTTTTATATCTGCATTTTCTTAGAATTATTTTTTAAATCCCTTCCCTTTTTTGTCAATTTTTTTTCTAATGTTAAATTTCTTTACCTGATTATAATGCAATTTATTTACATAGCCTGTGTTTCCCAACACACTCTGGGCTCTCCTGTTCATCATTCAATGAACATTTATTAAGTACCTACTATGTGCCAGACATTGTGCTAAGTGCTAGGGATACAAAAAGAGGGAAAAGATAGTCCTTGCCCTTAAGGACCTTACAATCTTTTTGTTTTGTTTTGTTTTGTTTTTTAAGGAACAAAAGTCTTGATAAAGTATTGATAAACATGCAAATATTTCTGTACACAAGGACCTACCATGGGAAACACAACAAGCCTAGACATAGCCATGTCAGGGTTTTATCTGGAAAGATAAACTTTTCCAGAAGTGTTCTGGAACAGCTGTTTACATTGTTGCCTTCCAGCCTCATTCTTGCCAATTGTGCCAGGACAGGGAATGAAGTGATCGCACTCACCAGTTCTCACTACTTCCTGGGACTCATTTTTGGTCTCCTTCACTGTTAGGGAACTGGCACCAGGCCGCAACAGAGATGGGGTTGGAGAGGCAAACACTGCTTTTGACCTTGAGGAAAAAAGTGGTAGTAAGCACAGCCTACAGCACCAGTCTATATATATCTGGGGTCCAAATGGGCCATGGGGTTGCTGACCCTTTAGCCAGAAGTCATTTGCCCTAATCTGCCATGGGAGAAGTGTAGCTAGAAGGCCACCTTGTTAATCTAGGAGAAATCAGCAATCCTCTGCATTTCTTGAATCAGGATCAGGGAAAAAAAAAACTATTCTGGGGGCTTGTATGTAGCAGCACTGCTTCTCAGAGGCCTTTATCAAGTAACCCCAGATACACTTAGCAGTGTTCCTTCACTGTCAACAAAGCAGCAACCAAGGAAGTATCCCCTGGAGAAGAGAAGAGTGCTCAAGGGCAACGGGAGAGGGTAAACCTGGTGTTCCAGGTGAAAGAATTGCCCTGGAAAAAAGGGAGCCCTTTTCCTTGACCTTCCTCAGGGGCTGTGTCAGGGGCTGGTAGATGATAACTTGGATAACAAAATCCTTCTGGATCTTGGTCTCCTACAACTGCATGCAATCTGTAGGCAAGTTTCACCAATGCCAGGAAGGCTCAACGCCTTCCCGGGTGTGCAGCTGCTTCTTAAACTGCCCAACTGTATTTACAGACTGGTAGTGAGCCTCAAGTCCTTGCCCTGGACAGGCACACCATAAGAGGGAATACATGCCACGTACTGGGGGTTGGTTCTGGATGCTCCACACCGTCATCTTCACTGCACTCTAGAACTCAGTTGACCAGCGGTGCCAAGCAGTAGACGTGGAACTGATAGCAACTGCCTCGCTCTTCATAACACTTGGTCAGAGAACCGTGGGGCAGAGTGATGCTAGTTCTGTCCAGGATAGCCTTGGCTAGCTCATGATCATTAACCTCCACTGCAAAGGCAGCTGCATCGAGTACATTCCAGATCTCCTTTCAGCTTTCAAAGGCTTGGTGCTGTGTCCCCGAACTCATCTAGCTTGTTCTGTAACTGCCCATCTGTCATAGAATAGTCATACTTCCACTTGGCCTCTCCTTCTTCAAGGACTCATTATATCCTGCTCACTTAAGGAGGTGTCCCCATGCAGCCAACCTCTCTTGGCTCTCTCTCCCCACTCAACTGCCCATGGTGGTGACATGCACGGACGGCTGTGGGTGAGCTAAGGAGCTTACAATCTGATGGAACAGACAACTTGCAAACAAATATAGACAAAAACAAGCTATATGCAGAATAAATAGGAAATAATTAGCAAAGAGAAGGCACTGGAATTAAGAGGGGTTGGGGAAAGCTTCCTGTAGAAGGTGAGATTTTAGTTGGGACTTAAAGGGAAGCCAACAAGGTCATTAGTTAGAATGGAGGAGGTAGAGCATTTTAAGCATGAGGGACAGCCAGAGAGAATGCCTAGAGCTGAGAGATGGAGTGTCTTGTTCCCATAACATCCAAGAGGCTGATGGGACTGGATTAAAGAATCCCTGTCAGGGAATAAGGTGTAAAAAGAAAGGAAAAGTAGATTATGAAAGGCTTTGAATCTCAAACAGAGAATTTTGCATTTGTTCCTGGAGGAGATAGGGAGTCACTGGAGATTATTGAGTAGAGAGGTGTCATGATCACACCTACATTTTAGAAGAATCACCTTAATGGCTAAATGGAGAATGGGCTGGAGTGGGGAGAGACTTGAGGAAAACCCACCAGAAGGCTATTGTAATACCTAGGTGTGAGGTGATGAGGGCCCGCTCCAGTGGTGGCAGTATCAGGGGAGAAAAGGGGGCAAGAGATGTTACAAAGGTAAAATCAAAAGGCCGTGGCAACAGATTGTGTTGGGGGGGAGGGGACGGGTGTAGGAGAAATAGTGAGGAATCCAGGATGATTCCTTGTGAACCTGAGGGACTGGGAGAATTTGCTTTGTGGGATTGCCCTCTATAGTAATAAAATAGGAGCAAAGAAGGGTTTAGGGGGAAAGATAATGAGTTCTTTTGGGGGCATATTGAGTTTAAGATGCTTACTGGACACCCAAGTCAAAACATGGGAAAGGCAGTGGAGATGTGAGAATGGAGGTCAATAAGAGCGATCGGGACAGAAAAGGTAGATTTGAAAATTATCAGTATAAGGATGGTCAATAAATTCATGGGAGCTGATAAGATCACCAGGTGAAGTAGTATAGAGGGAGAAGAAAAGAGAGCCCAAGATGGAACCCTGAAAAACACCCACAGTTAGAAGCAATGATCTTGACTAGGATCCAGCAAAAGAGACAGAGAGGAAGCTATAAGATAGGTAGGAGAAAAACCAGGAGAGAGCATTCATCAACACTTTCCATAGTTGGGAAGTTTTATTTAAATCTTTCATTATTTTTCATTTTTGAATTGTTAACTATCCCCCCTTTAATCCCCTTTCTCTTTTGCCTCTCAGTTAAGTAGTTATTTCAAAATCTTCACTTCTCTCTGAATTCTTATGTTCATTAGTGTTCTTTTCCCAAGTCTTTTTCCAAGAAGTTTTTCTTTCTTTAGTTCTTTTTATTAATTCTCTTACCTTCTAGTCTATTCTGAAATGTTAGTGTCTGAGTCATGATCAGTATCCTTGTTTATCCCTTCTTTAACCTCACCATTCCCTGGGACTCAATGTTGGTCCCCTTCACTGTCCCGAAATGTGCCAGGTCCTCATGAGATTAAAATTTCTGAAATATTAGATTTGAACTCCATTTTCTAACCAAAATATCTGTTATTGATTTTTATTGATTGTGCTCCATCATCCCTTTTTTTTTTCAGCTGTCCCTAACTCTTGAGTGTATCAGTTCATTAGGGAAATAATGTTGTATAGGAGCAGGGTCATGTGGTGTTTATTGTCCCAAATCATGTAATCGAATTCAATTCCTTGCACTAAGACTGCTCTCAATGGCCCATGCTAACCCATCTCTGAGCCTATTCACCCTCCCTATCGTTCTGGATGCCAGCAATCCCCAGTAGCTGTTGCTTTTCTTTTCCTGGGACGGGATAACGGTTGTAGAGGCATTTGAAGAAGGAGGTCTCTGAATGCATAAATTACCCCCACATTAAACCCATTATGATAGTCCCTTCTCCCATTGCAGGCACACACCTATTTCCCTAAAGGAGTGCTGTTCAGTAGAACCCCTCCCAATGCCCGTGCTGGAGCCAGCTCACACTGGTTCATGAAAGCTGATTGTTACATTTTCAGTGTGAACATTGACCCCTCAGAAATCAGCAAATCTTGTTGATTTTCTAGACTTAACAAAGCAATTTGGAAAATTCAAATAATACAGATTAAACTTAAAACTGTGTTGTGCATTTTTGGATAGCTATTTGCAAAATGTTTGCTAACCAGCAAGCTCCAGCCCCTCCTCAACAATGGATGGACACTTTCACTTTCATTCCCCTAGACTTAACTCCTTGTGCTGTTCCCATTTTCCTGTATCCTTTCTTCTTGCCAAGAAACTTGTATGAGTCATTATCACTATATGGTTCATCTATGGGCTTCGTAAAGGTTTATCACACCCTCCTTCTCTCCTACAGTTCCCTTCTTCTCATCTGTGCTTTGTCCCACTCTTCAACTTTGCTTCACTAAATACATGTATTCACCTATATAGGGGCTGTGGAGTTATGCTTTGCTTAAGCTTCTCCACCTTCAATTTGCCCATTTTTTTAAAGTGCCACTAACACCTACAGCCTCTTGTGCACTTTTTAAATTTTTAATGACATCTCTTTGTTGTTCTTCTTCTTCTTTTTGTTTTAACCCATAGGTTTTTCTCTTGCCTCTGTATCTGTCTCTGTCTCTCCTTGTCTCTGTCTCTGTCTCCCTGTTTCTGTCTCTGTCTTTGCCTCCCTCTGTCTCTGTATCCCTGTCTCTCTGCCTCTGTCTCTCTCTCTCTGTGTCTCTCTTTTTCTCTCATTATCTCTCTTTCTCTCTCTCTCTCTCTCTCTATATATATATATAGTATGTATGTATGTATATAATCCTCCTGCACTCCCAATTATTCCTCTCTCATTAACCTTGAAATTTAAGGTAATTTATTTAATATTTTTCTCTGGGTAACTATTCTTATTCACCTTTTTGGTTTTTCTGGGGTTTTTTATGTTTATAGGTTGAATATTCTGCTCATGTATGTGTGTGTATTTTTTTTTTTATTTTTGTAAGAATGTCTCAAAAGCCTCTCATTGAACATCCATTTTGCTCAGGTTTTTAGAGTATATAATTTTGGGTTATAGCTTGAGCTTCTTTGCTTTGTGGAATAAATTCTTCTACTCCACTCAATAGTTTTTCATGGGTGCAGAATGAATGATCTAGAATTATTTTTTTTTTACTTTATATTTTGAGGTCTTTCTCTTGGTCCATTATAAAATGTATTGTTTATCATTGAAATTGTTACATTTAACCATTATGTTTATTGAAGTTTAAAGTACAGGTTTTTATTTTTTGCTTTTGTTTTTCAGGCAACAATCTATGGATTCTTTCAAATTGTACTTTGTTTTCTACTTTCAGAATTTCTGGACAGTTTTATTTTATGATTTCTGGAATTGTAATACTAGTTCAGTATTTTTTAAAATCTCATGTTTTCAAAGAAGATCTATGATCTCTGTTACCTTTAAACATACTGCCTTCAAAGTAATTCACTTTGGTATGTATAGAAATCAGATTTTTTGTGTTTACATTTTTGCCTTTTGCTCTACTTCTGGCAGATTTTTTTTCACTACATATTTTTGTACTCCAAATCATAGCATAACTTTCTATTATGGGTTTAATTTTTCCTAATCTGAGCTTTAAATTCTGTCTAGACAATGAAAAATTCCAAACTATATTAATTCCCAATTTATTCTCATGGATTTTACTTCTTTTTAACCACTCTGGAATTTCTTGTTGTTGTTTCACACACTAGGAGTCCACAGTATTCTGTTTTTATCAGACATTGGTTAAGATTCCTCTGTCTCGTGAGATCTGTTAAGAAAAATTTGTGATCTATTTGAGTATTGAGTATTTATTCTTCCATCTATCAGTAATTGAATCAACAAATATTTGGCAAAAGTGAGATTACTAACTGATCGGGTATATGAAGTGAGATTTGGGAGACTAGCATGATACTGACTATGAGCCTGGATGATTGAGGGTCCCCTCAACAGTAGTAAGTATAGTAGACTAGGTTTTCAGAAAAAGATAAATATTGCTTTGTCCACACTGGGTTTGAGAAAGCTATGGGATATGCAGTGTGAAATTTCCATAGGGAGTTGATATTGTAGGATTAGACATCAGGAGAGAGTCAAGGACTTGTACCTACTTTTTGGGATCATCTGTATAGGGCTGATAATTTAAATCACGGGAGCTAATGAGATCACCAAACCAAAAAAGATAGCAGGAAAATACAAGAATGCCTATGATAGGTCATTGAGGGACAGCAGGGCATAACCTGGATGAAGATCCATCAAAGGATACTGAGAAGAAGCAGTCAAACAGATACGAAGAAAATAAAGCGATATTAAAATCATGAAAATACATATAGGAAAAAGTATCTAGGAAAAGAATAGGGATAAATAAATCAATGGTATCAAATATATATATATTACATATATGTATATATGTGTGTGTATGTATATGTATGTATGTATATATGTATGTATGTATGTATGTGTGTGTGTATAGGTGAGGCAATCAGGGTTAAGTGACTTGCCCAGGGTCACACAGTAAGTTTCAAGTTTCTGAGGCCAGATTTGAACTCAGGTCCTCCAGACTCCAAGGCCAGAGCTCTATCTACTGTGCCACCTAGCTGCCCCAATGGTATGAAATATTACAGAAAGGTCATGAAGGATGGGAATTGAGAAATGACTATTATTTGACCTGGCAAGTAAGAGATCCATGGTACCTTTGGAGAGAGCAATTTTAGTTAAATGTGAGGTTCAGAATCAGATTGAAAAGAATTTAGAAGAGAATGAGAGGAAAGGAAGTGGAGCTACTGAGTGTAGAAAGATTTTTCAAGTTTATCCAAGAAGAGGTGAAATATAGGACAATAGCCAGTAAGCTTGGTAGGATCTAGTGAGGGTTTTTACAAAATGTGAAAGAATTATTCATAGGCCAATAGCTAGAGAAAGATTGAAGACTCCCAAGAGAGTGGAAATGATGGTGGGGACCATTTGCTGGAGAAGATGAAAAGGGATGGCATCAAAGTTACATGTTGACCTTGGCAAGCGCAAGGGTTATCTCTTCACCTAGTCTTCAGAGAGTGGACTGAAAGAGGAGAGAGTAGAGGTGATCTAAGCACACCATAAGATGAGAAGGAGGGGTAAAGAGGAAGTTCTTGATGAATGTGTTCAGTGAAATAGAAGGTGAAGCCTTAAGCCAAGAGGGCGGGGGAATGTAATAACATGGAATGTGAAAGAGAACAAAGAAAGTTTTGAACCACTACTGTGGTCTGCTGGATAGGGATTCAATTAGAGAGGAAGAGGAGTGCCTTCCTTCATTGTGGGCCCAGTTGAGATTAGTTAGCTTAAATTTGCAGCAGACTCAGAATGATTTTGTGATTTCTTCCAATTCTGTTCGGCAATATATGAATAGGATCAAAGATGGTGGGTGAAGGAAGGAATCCAGGGTTGGGGTTGGCATGGTATGATTGGAAATAGAACAATGAAATAGAGTAATCAAAGTTAGAAGATAGTATAGAGTTCAACTGTTTTATCAAAGGGTCAAACTTGGAAATGGAGGGTAGTATAGTCAGAGCTGGGTTAATGCTTTATCATAGTACAGAAAAATTGAATGATTGGAGTAAAGATTCTATCTATTGATTTATCTGCTAGGTACTCTAAGCTTTTATTAATTTTTTTTCTCTTAAAATCTTTGGTGTTTTAACCTTTTTTTCCCTTTTTTTTGTCACTCTATTACTGATTCCTCTCTCTTTGTTGCTGGGTACATCCTTAAGCCTGGAGAGTTGCCTCAGCTTACTGGCATGCATTGGGGTTTAGGGTTTCCAGGCATGGGTTCCTGCTCTGAGTAGCCTCTGGGGGGAATATAACTGATGGATTTCAGTTTAGTCCTCTTCATTTCAATCCTGCTATTTATTGAGCACAGACCTGCCCTAATTTTTCCCTTGATATCTCTCCATTATTTCCCTGGCTGTTTTAAATCAACATCCTATGATTTTTTTTGTTTTTTGATATTTTTTTGCAACATGGGAGGATAGTATGGACATAAGTTATGCTGCCTTGAGCCTCACTAACCTAGGGCAAAGTTCCAAGTTGAAGGAAAAATATTTTCAGCACCTCATCCTTTCTTCTTCATATAGTTGGAGAAAGTTAGTGTCTGATACTTTTTTTCATGAGAGAAGAGCACATGGCTTTATGTAGTCAGAATCCCTAAAGCAGGGTAGTGGAGGTCCTTGGGCCCCAGGCAAAAGCTGTGGATTAATTGGTGCATCCCTACCAGTCCAAGTGGTCGTTGATAGGGTAGAGATCCTGAGTTAGTGTTTTAAAGATGAGTTAAGAATTAATTCATAAGGAACCTTGTCAAGACTCTTTCTTCCTCCCCCTATGGATCCAACTGTAATTATTCTATATCTGACACAATTGCACTTTTTTTGGAAATATTGAGAATTTATGGGGGTCTGGAAAAAGTATACATTCTGCCATCATGATTCTATAACCAGGAACTAGAATCTGTGCCTTTTCAAAAATGGGAGCAACTTACAGTTGGCATTACTGCCAATGTTAAGATTTCTTCCAAGTTTTGCTATTATGTTTTGCATTAAATTTTTAGAAATTTGATGTTTTTTTTTTAAAAACAAGACCTATGACTTCATTAGTGTAAAGAATTCCCAATGAGGAAATTTTCCTGTTAATGCAGATCCACACATGTTCTGAAATCTATAGTCTTAAAGATTTGCTTCTCCAAGAAAATGAATTATAAATATTAAATAGTTCTATTGATTTTATGTTATGTTTACCCAAAGTATACGCTACAAAATGAAGAATACAAGTAAGCAGATAATTCTATTAAATAAATAGATCCTACAGAATACATAGGATCTTTTTTTTGAAAGGAGAAGGATAAATTATCCACATGATTGCCCTCACTCTCTAATTAATTTTGCCTGTGTTAACATAGTCTTTTGTTTTTCTTTTCCCTTCACTCCAAGAAATAGAAGTACTTGACTTTACTGTTATCAAAATCTCTCTCTCTCTCTCTCACTCTCTTTCTCTCTCTCACACACACACACACACCTATTTAAGGTTTAAAAAAACTGTAGAAGAATTGAAGAGTTTATGTCATTATTCTGGGCAAAAGTCCAGCTTCAGCTATGTGAACACAAATTATTACATTGCCTTTTCATTTTTATTGACAATTAAACTCCACATAGGAAATGCTGTATGGTCCCACAATGAATAGAGACTTTTCCCAAAAACTTAGAACTATAAGATTTAATGTTTATTACCCACCAAACAGTTTTTTCTCCCAAATTTAATAAAGTTTAATGTGTTCCTGAGATAGTGTATTAGGCTTACAGAGTCTGAGGGATTATTATTCAAAAATTAAATTAAACTCTGACTGGCCTCAAATTCTACATTTGAGAATGACAATGATGCCAAATGAATTTTGTGGAGAGTTCAGAAAAGTTTGAGGAGGCACACTGGTAACTTCAGCAACAAATAGCCAGCCAAAGCTACAGGCAGCTGTGAGACAATCTGCTCTGTGGGAAAGCCCCTATTCAGAAATCAGATGGTTTTTCTTGTTCAAAAGCCTGAGGCAGAAGGTCCCCAGGTTGACCGAGACTAAAAACCAAAGGTGGTGTTGACCTTCATTTGTACAGGTGAAAGAGCCTATTAGGATTGAATTGTTCTTTTCCACCACACCTATGCATATGAATAGAAATATCTACAAGGTAGTTTATTATCTAACATAAAAGAAAACATATTCATTGTCATTACTTCTCTTTCCCAACCACTGTAAATATATTTACAAATGGATATACTCAGGGTACTTTCTGTCATTCTATGAACTGGATATTCTAGCAAATAAGTGGTATTTTCTACATATCTATATTACTATGAAAATAAGTAGGTACTCATGAAGATGACCCTAAGGCACTGAAAAATCCTGAATTTCTTCCCGAATCATCAAAAGAAGATGAAATTATATACAGTAAACTTTTTATTATATACATATATGAGTGTGTATATATGAATACACCTAATATATGCCTATACACAGTTTTAATGTTAACTATTATATATGTGTGTGTGTGTATGTATACACATATATATACACCTGTAGTTTTAATGTTAGGTGTGTGTGTGTGTGTGTGTGTGTGTGTGTGTGTATTTTGATGATTCAGAAGGAGATTCAGGATTTTTCAGTGCCTTCAGGTCATCTTCTTGAGTATCTACTTCATTATCATAAAATTATAGATGTGCAGAAAATACAACTTATTTACTAGAATGTCTAGTTCATAGAACTGCAGAAGATGCTGTGTGTATATCCATTTGTTAATATATTCACAAATCCATATACTTATAAGTATTCATAATTGACTTATACATGTATATGTATACCTAACATTATATACCTGTCTAACAATATGTACCTAACATTAAAACATTTCTGCATCTAATTTCATCTTCTTTTGGTAATTCAGAAGGAAATTCAGGATCTTTCAATGGCTTAAGGTCACCTTCATGAGTATCTACTTATTTTCACAGCATTGTTAACTGAAAGAACTAGAGGAAAAATGAGAATTATTAAGGGTCACAAACCCAAAGGAAGAATAAAATCTGAGTAGCAGAGAGGGGCTTCAGCTATCTATCTATCTACTTACAATATTTTTGTTCATCTTTCATTCTCAAAGAGAGCCAATGACATCAGGAGGGTAATGTTTTGACTTGCCAGTGAATTGGACTTAATGTACATATATATATATATATATATGTGTGTATGTGTATATATAATATACGTATATATGTATATATAATATACATATATATGTATATATATAATATATATACACACACACACACACACACACACACACATTTATGGCCATGTGTGTCTATATCTATCAATGAACTATTTATCTATCTATCATCTATCAATCTTATATTGTAAATCTTTAACTTATATAAAAGCTGTCATTACTACTACTCTTATTAATATGAGATATTATTTTAATTATTTTATCTAGATTTAATTCAACAAATATTTATATTGTGAGTTGAACACTATGCTGCACGCTAAAGTTAAGAGTTCAGATAAATCCTGTCTGTCCTCTTGTAGTTTATAGTATACTGGGGAAGGGTCAGAATGTGTATATAGATAACACATATAGATATAGATATGTAGAAGAGAAGCACAAAATAAATTCTTACATGAACATGGTGTAATGGAAAGAACACTGGGCTTGTAGTCATGATATCCCCATCTATCCACACATACACATATATACATATATATGTGCTCACTTCTCTACTAATCAGCTATCTGTCATTTGGCAAGTTTCTTTACTTCTTAGAGTGGCTATATGGCATCATTAAAGCTTTTTGAGCAGAGTAATGATACCACCAAATCTATATATAAAAAAGATTTTCCTGGAGGATACATTAGATGCTCCATCTCCTGATTCTGTATATTTCACTATATCCACACCTATAATTTTATCCCGGCTCATCTCTATCTCCTGGTTTCCTTCATATGACACCAGTTAAATAGTTTATGCCAGTTAAAATCTCACCTTCTAGAAGAAACCTTTCCTAATCCCCTTTAATGCTAGTCCCTTTCCTCTGTTGATTATATCTAATTTATCCTGTGTATATCTTGTTTATATAGTTGTTTTCATGTTTCTCGCTAGATTTTATTAGAAGGAGTGTAGTTGATAACTCCTTTCACTGAAGAATGAAGTATCTCATACTGGCATGAAATGCTAAATCTGCTCCACAATGAGGGTTCTGAAAGGATTATTGCCTGCCAAGAGAGGAAGGGAAGATATTAGTAGAATCTGAAATCAGGAAGGAGTGGGGTGTTGAGGATAGGCTAGCAAGTCGGCCTGATTTATTTTACCCTTCAGCTCACAGTAAGATCTGGCTGGGGTCCTTTAACAGGGTGATGGCAGTGGAAATAGAGAAAAGAGGACAAAAAGAGATGAACCTATAGAAGAAGGGGTATGATAGTGGTAGAATTGAAAACTGGACTATTTTGGTTTTCTACATGTGGCAACTATAAACAAACTAAAACATTTAATTACCTATGTTCCGATCACGCCTGAGAACAGTCGAATGTATATAGCATTGTCTTATGGGGAGCACAGGAACAGATTAACAGGAAGTGATGAAATGAAAATCCATTAAATCCTTACATCCAGGTATAATATAATAGATCCAAAGTTTAGCCTGGTGTTTTTTTAATCTTCTGTTACCCTTTGGCTTCTATATGCTATGCTATAAATTGTAAACCCAGCCATCTTTTAATGGGAAGTCATTTAGCATGTTAGTCTCCCTCAGGCGTTGCGTGACCCGGCACAATATAGTGAGGCCTTCACTTACCAAACAATGAATCCCTTTTTTGTTAGACAAAGGGTATTCTGAATTTCCTAAAGTTCTGAACAAAGTATTTATTTAAGAATGCACTAGCCTATGCCAAAATCTCCAAAGCAAGTGGGGCAATAAAAATCATTCTCTGCATGTTTTGAGCCAAGAAACACTGGTTTGAACTGACTTATTATCAGGAAATGCCCTCCATTGCACACTTTATTTTTTAATTTAGATATAGCCATAGATTGCTGATGGACCCCTCTATTATTACTTAGATATTATTCTTCCTTTGACCTTGTGATCCTTAATAAAATAATTCTCATTTCTCCTCTATTTCCTTTAGATAACAATCATGATCCCTATCAGGTCAGTGGAGCCATTTACATCTGGCTGATGTTTAGACCTGTGGTCAGGTTAAAAGGTAATAGGCAAGGATGACAGACTAAAAAAATCACAGAATCACAGAACTTGAGCATTGGAAGGGATCTCAGTGGCCATCTTGTTCGATTTATAGATAAAAGGAATCCTTCTGTAGGGGTGCCTTTCCCCTTGCCTTTCCCTTCACTGATCCTGCTCTGAGACCCAGGGGGGATAGTGAGGTGCCTTTTTCTTTGGTCTTCCTTCACTCCTATACCAAGAACTCCTGGGCTGTCCATACCCTATGGGGCAGTACTTGAGGAAGAATTGCCAGTGTAGCAACCTTTCACTTTGCTGTCTTTCACTCTCCCCCAACCTAGGGCTACCCACACACAACTGGAAAGGTCAACTCAAGTCAACCTAGCTAATGACACCACTTAGATGAGTTGTCACCAACTACAACTTTTTCACTTACATGAAGAACCATCAGGCCTTGGTGTCTGCCATGCAGCTGCATCCTAAAGTCCTCTAGGCCTTATCATCTGCCCTGCCAAGATGCACTCCAGATTCTTATTCATGATTAGCTGAATTGCTATTGCATCCTTAGGACTTCCAGGCCTTTCTATCTTCCTCATAGACTGAATCATTGATATGAATTGTCTCCCTCAATTAGAGTACAGTAATAACCTCTATTATATTACAGCTCATTAAGAGAAGGGACTGTTTCATTTTTTAATTTCTGTTCCCAGAGCCTAGCACATGGTAAATACATTTTCATTCATTTATTAACTCACTCATTCATTCACTTGCTATTACATCCCTGAATAATGTCATCTAGGCTCTTCTTGAAGATGTCCAAGGACTGGGAATGCCACCTTTTAAGGCACCCCATTCTACTTTGGGATAATTCTAATAGTGAAGAAGTTAATTTACCTGATATCAAGCCAAAATTTGCCTCTTTGCAACTTCTAGGCAATTTGGTTTATCCCTATATGGTTAAGAGTTAGAGCCATCTGTCTTTCTGCTTACTCAGAGCTGAGACAACCCACAGGGAATATGATTGACTGAATTTTCCATTCCTGGGTTATTTGCCTAGTTCTAGACAATATAAAGAAAGAAGTATCCACAAATACAATAATAATAACTTGTGTTTTGTGAGACATTATATCTTTAGAAAAATACTTCACTCATATCACTCCTGTGACATATGTAACTAACATTATGTCTGGGCATATGATAGCACATAAGTCAAATCTCTTTCTTTTGCATCTTCTTTTTTTTCTGGGCAATTAATCATCAATCTAATAATTAGGCTATTCAGCAATCAATAAATTGATAGTGGTTTCTTTTGGTAAACATGGAAAAACATGCAAAACCTAAAAGCCTTAAATATTTTTTGAAAGGGAATATCCCTGACAAGTGAAAATCTACCATGATTGATGGACATTTAATGAAGAGGTGGGCCAGAAGTCTTCAGTTCCTCCTGCTGAGAATGTGACTTGATTGTGAGACTCAGATAACTCCAGCAATCTGGACAGGAGAATTCATCTCTGTCTAAAGACTCTGATTTGTTTCTCCTTCATGAGCTGGGTCACTCTAAACTCTAATGGAGGGATAAAGCATAAACTCCTCTTGTCCTAAGTCCTCCATGCTCCACTAAGGAAGCCTTCATCCTAGTACTGACTTAAGTTTACATTTTTTGTGTGTTAGTGCATAGGGCTCTGGATTTGGAATTAGGAAGCAATGGATTGAAGTCCAATCTCAGATACTATCCAAATGACACAGGGTATAGTCATTTAACCTCATTGTGCTTCCATTTTTCCATCTTAAAAATGAGAGGGTTAGAGTTAATGATCTGTAAGGTTCTTTTCAGCCAGTGGTATGCTGATAGATGCCTAGCAACCAGTTCTTTGGAGAATGACACATTTTGAAGTTTTATATGCATCATTAATATTTCCTCCATCACTTTCTTAAGTTTAGTCAACTGACAAAACTATAATTTGTAGCCAATTGTAGCCAATGACTTGTAGCCAATTTCCAAGGTGCAAATATACTGAAAATTTTAAAATTTACTATCTTCAGCCATTTCCAGCACATTCTTGCTTCTGCCTCTAAATCTATGATCCTAGGATCCCCCTAGCTCCACCTTTGAAAGCAAGACAATGATAGAGAAGTGGACAGAGGAGTCAGAGAAATTTGGGGAAGAGCTACATGGAGATGTGATCTCATTTCCCTGGAGAGAAGATTTCACAGCCAAGTGCACCTTCCAGGGAAACCCACAACCCCAGGGAACCATTTGTAATGAGAAAATAATGTCAGATGAAGAAAATAGAAGGTGCAAAACAAAGAGGAGTACTCCTGAGGGAAAGAACACCCAAAGCTCCAGAGATATCCTCCTGAGGGAGAGGATGGAAGAATAATAAGCTTTTGCTAGATGGAAATGCAAAGGGAATTTTAAAAAAATAGAACAACAGAGAAGTAGAATATAGGAGATTAGACTGGATTTATTCCTTCACTGGTACCATGAATCAAATGGATTGTCTAAATCCAATGGGAAAATTGCGCCAAGGGTATTGCTTGACTCCCAGCAACCCCAAGTTCTTTACCATTTGCTGAGAGGGTAGGTAACACACTAAGATAAAACACTGTGTTGGCAGTGTAATAGAAGGAACATCCAGTTTAAAGGGGACCTAGATTCAAAGTAGGGTTCTGTGTGACCTTGGGCAAGGCATAATCTCTCTGCCTCTCAGTTTCTTCATCTGCAAAATAACAGGTTCTTTAAAGTCCCTTTCAGCCTGAAATCTATGTTTCCATAATATATACCAGATCTTAAACTGTATATAGGTCTCTAGGGAAGACAGAGACCCACCAGAAAGGGAAAGATCATTGTGCGGGCTGTTTACAGACTAAACAAAAGGCTTGTTTTTTTGTTTTTTGTTTTTTTCTACATTTGCTTCCAGATTAAATAAAACCAATCCTACATTGAGTATCTTGTTTCAGCCTGAGTGTTTACAGACGGCCCTTTTAGATACTAATATTCCCAAACAAAATGACAAGTGGGAGCAAAATGAGCCAATGATATTTAGAAGGCAATTGGGCTAAACCCAGTCCATATGAGCTCAGAGTCTCAGTTTCAATTCATGGATTATAGGTAGAGAGTAAAAGTATAATTGTTATCCTCATTTTACAAATAAGAAACTGAGTCTGAGAGATTAGCTGACCGCAACAAAAAAACAAACAAAAATGTCCAAACCCATAACCCTCCCCCACTCCAAAGGCACACTAATGGTAAAGAAAAGTAACTCTTACCTTAACTAAGATTCTGTAAGCACTTGGCATTTCCAAATTTCATTTAATGTTCGATTTTTAAAACATTATATGGTTAAATGACCCTGATTCATTCCCTATGCTACTGTCTCAGCTGTTGTCTTTCTTAATATTTTCTCTCTACTATGAGGATCATATATTCAAATTCAAAGGGATCTTAGAGGCCATCTAATCCAACCTCATTTTACAGATGAAGAAACTGAGGACCTGCCCTTGTTCACACTGGTAGAAATGGTAAATGCAGGATTTAAATGTAGAACCTCTGTCACCAATGCCAGGACCAAGGCAGAGCATTTTATTAAAGACTAAATAATAGAATATATCTGCACCCCAGAGCAGACTGATTCTATGGACAATTTAAATTGGTTTCACATATTAATTAGGTTTATTCCATGAGAGACTGCAACCACAATAGTCATCACACTCAGAAAGCCAGTGACTCAACAAACAAAAAAAAAGTAGAAAACATGGCTAGAAATTGAGGTTGTGCTTAACTCTGGCAAACAAGATTGCCAGCCATTAAATAGAGCACTAACTCTACAGATGCATGATAACAATGGACAGCTAACCCAATTTTCAAAGTGAACAAGCACTAACGATTATGTCAAACCTCAGTAAGGGAAAAATAATTAATTGCATTTGAACACTTTTAGTTTGATTGATTTGTACGAGGAGAAATGTTTGGTGGGCTCAGACAGCGGCCATTTAGCCAAGAAAAGAAAACATTTAATTTTAATCACCTCTTTGTATATGGTACAAAGTAGGGATATATACATATATTATATATGTGTATTATGTATACACACCTACATATATGTGTGCACACACATATATACATATGCACTATGCCTATTTTAAGTAATATCAAAATAAAATAAAGAATACATAAACTTTTAAATCCCCACATATTTGAAAGGAAAATGTTCATTCAATATTTCTCTGCTATAAAGGTTCAATGGGATTTCCCTAAAGAGTTATTTTTTTTTCCTGTAAATGAATTTCCTAGAATCTGCTAACTGGGATTTAATATGAAAACATTAGGCAAGACAGTTTCTCTTTGGCCATGCAACTGGTAAACATTATGAAAATTGAAAATGTGTTTTATTCATAGCCATGAGAATTATGTGACTATCTGATCCATGACAGAGTGAAAAAGAAGCAAGTATCTTGTCTGCTCTTGTAAAGTGTTTACTGGGAGGCCTTTTAGAATATAAATATGCTATCAATTATCCAGCATTTTCTACCAATATCATCATCTTCTCCCTCCATATGTTCTTCCTCTAGGTGTCTAATGAGCTCCTTCATATGAAGGATGACAAGGAAATCTGTCTGAGGAATATTCTCAGCAATTGTGGCAGATGGAGATGCTGTTTTCAAGTTCTTTTGCCATGATTCCTAGGCAGAATGTCAGGGACTACCTAACTGGGGATGTTAGAGCAAATCATTATCTCCACCTGTAAGTTCCACTGTGTACTCTGATATACAACTTGGACTATTCTGTTAGCATCTCTGAAATGACAGTGGGAGGGGGTGTCCAGGCAAAAATATTAGCTGTCAAAATTTGAGCAAACTCTTTCTGGTGTTCTTGACACAGCCAATATATCTCAGTTCTCAAATCTATTTTCTTAATACTAAGGAAATACCCTCCCAAAGGTGATGCTGATATGACTGATTAACACCCCTATTTCTAGGAACCTCTTGCACATTATCATTTATAAGATATTTCGAGTTTCTAATTACTTAATGTCCCCAGCATTTGGGGGATTATAGTTGCTCAGGAGTAGTCAGAATCACAGAATCCCTGAGTTGTGAGTACTTTAGAGGTTGTGCAATCCAAACAGGATCTTTCACTCTACAACATCTCTACAAGTGGCCATCTATGCCTCCATCTGATGAAAGATGGATGACTCCGTGTCTGCCATGAAAGTACATTCTACTTTGGAATTCCACTCCTACATGTTAGGACATTGTCCCCTCTTATTGAATGAATGAAAAAGCATTCAATAAGTGACAGCATGGAAAAGTAGAGAATCTGCCTTGGAGTAAAAAGGGACCTGGGCTGAAATCTGACCTCTGACTAGTTATGTGACTCTCGGCAAATCATTTAACCTGTTAGTGCCTCAGGAAACAATCCAAGACTATACATTGCAGAGAAGGTACAGAACTGCATTGGTTCTTCCCTATCAAAGGCACCTCATTATGGTAAAACTACAGCCCTGTCCCATCCTATGATGCTATGTGTTTAGCAATGGGAATACAAATTTAAAATAATGATAACAATAGCAATTTAAAAGTGAGACAATCCATGACTTCAGAGTGTTTTCATTCATATAGGATGAACCTATATAGGAGAAGTATGGCCATGGAAGGGAGCTTTTGACTAAGGAGTCACAGTAACAGTGAATAGAACCGTAATGCAATTGATGGTCATACCCTTTCCAGAAGCAACGAGCAGTGGTTACATTGATTTGGTTACCGTTCCCAGAGCCAAAGGTGCCAGGCAAGAGGTAGGAAAGGACAGGGTCAAAGGCAAGATGCCTGGAATGAATGGATGGGAAAGATGGTCTGAGGCAGACCACAGAGATACATCCCTCCTTACCTCTACTTCAGAGTCCCTCTCTTGCTTTAACATGCATCTCAAGCCTTTTCTGATACATTTGGCTTCTAGTGCCTTTCCTCCCAAACTACCTTATTTTACTATTTTGCATATATTTAATTTAACTTTACATTTATGATATATATGTTTATATGTGCTAGCCTGCCATATTAGAAAGTAAGCTCATTGTGATTTCAAATGGTTTCATTTTTTGTACTGTTATCCCTAATGCTTACCTAATGTAAGCACAAGGTAGATGCTTAATAAATACTTGTTGATTGATTAATCAATTGATTAAGTGAGTTTGCATTCGCTCTCGAATCAAGATATTTTTACTTCTGGGAAGTGTTCCAGAGTAGAGTGGATTAAATGAGTGAGGGGGAGGGAATGAGGGAGGGAAGGAGTGAGAGAGAGAGACAGACAGACAGAAAGACAGAGACAGAGAGATAGAAACAAAGAGAGACAGAGAGAGAAGTGGGGAAGGCTTTGGAATTTTGGTCCAGAGGATGCTATTCTTGGCAGGGAGAGAGGCCAATGACAGAGCAAATGTCAAGCTTTCCAGGATAGATGTCAATCCAAAACCTGCCTAGCTCTAACTTCTACTCATTTCATGTAGTTCTGTCCTCTGAAATAAATTGAATTCCTCTTCTATGTGACAATCTTTCAAGTATTTTAATACAATTATGGTTCCTCCTAAGTCTTCTCCTGGGCTATGTATCTCTTGTTCCTTTGATGGATACTCATACCACGTGGCATTGAGCCCCCAAAGCATGGTGGTTAGTGTGCTGGACTTGAGGTCAAGTAGACCTGTCTTCAGATTCTCCTTTCAGTCTTTTCTGAGTTGGATAACCCTGGGCAAATCACTCATCTTGTCTTTCTTTGTATCCCCAGTACTTAGCACAGTGCCTGACACATAAGCAGGAACTTAATAAATACCTGTTGATTTTTTTTATTTAATCTATTTTCTCATCTTTAAAATAAAGAGGCTGGACTAGGTGAACTAGGTAGAATGGTAAAATCCATTCTCTAGCTCTAAATCTATTATTTTAGGAATCTCCTGATTTCTCTCTTTCTATATATACCAGCTTAGTATTGATCTCTTTAAAGTGTAACACCCAGAACTGTAGATAATTCTCCTTCAAGAGGTGGGCTAACTAAGAAGAAATTAGGCAAGACTATGACATTCCTCAGTCTGGGCATTATGTTTCTATTAATCTATGCTAAAAATGTCTTAGTTGGGGGAAGGGGTAGCAAATTCAGTTAATAAGGAAGGGAAAGGCAGCTGCAATGCAAAGTCTAATAGCAAGCAAAGTTTCACTGCCAGAGGAACATGATTTCATTGTCCTTGATAACAACCCTATGGATCTAGATGGTGGAAGTGATATTATTCTTATCTTACAGATGAGAGTTTAAGAAGCCCACCCACAGTTACACAGCTAGTGAATATCAGAAACATGTCTAGAAGTTATTTTCTGAGTCCAATTCCAAGGGTCTTTCCACACCACCATCATCAGAGAGATGTGGAGTTTCAGTTGTTTTTGTATTTGTGGTATTAGATTTAAAATAATTCAAATGCTTTCTCTTACCCACTCTCCCTTGTCACTAACCAACCACATATTCATAAGACACATGGTCAATCAAGGTTCGTCTAGAAGCTGTGATTATGGAAAGAAGCCAACTTGATTATAATTATCAAATGGATATATAAAGATTGAATACTTTTTATCCTTTAGGCATCTCAAATTCACTATGCCTCCCAAAAAACTCAGTATCTTTTTCCCCAAGCCCAGTTCTTCTCTGAACTTCCTTATTACTATTAAGGTCAGCACCACCCTTCGAGTCACCAAGATACTGTCTTCAATTCCTCACACTCACCCCACATATCCAATCAGTTGACAAAATTTGTCATTCCTCTATCTATGACGTATCTTGTCTACCTCAATTTCCATTCACTTACACAGTCTTCACCCCAGCTCACTCTCTCATCACCTCTCCCCTGGGTTATTGCAAGGGCCTCTGACTTAATTTCTCTGTCTAAAGTCTCTCCCCTCTCCACTCCATCCTCATCATCACTGTCAAAGTGATTTTCCTAAAGCAAAGATCTGACCAGACCACCCCCTACACAATTAACCCGGGTGACTCCCTATTACTTCTTAGGATTAAATATAAATGCATATTTCACATTTTAAAATTTTCATAACCTAACCTTATCTTACTTTTCAAGTCACTGCACATCACTTCCCTCCATAAACCCTACATATGGGCCATATGGACCTACTTGCTGTTATTTGCACATAATACTCCTCCTGTCCCTAGACCTTCAAATCTGGAAAGCCCTCACTCCCAACCTCTGCCTTGGTTTCCTTTAAGACTGTATCCAAGCACCACTTTCTTCAGACCTTTCGCAATTCCCCAAATTCCTAGTGACCTTCCCCTTCAAGTTTACCTTGAATCTACTTCATATGTGTTTGCATATGCATACATATTTATAGGTTATAATGTAAGCTCCTAGAACGTAGGGGTTATATTCCTTTTGGTTTTGCATCCCCAGTATCTAGAATAGCACATAGTATTTACTTAGTGAATGCTTTTGATTTAAAGACTGATTGAACCCAGACTATGAGCTGATTAACACAATGCTATAATCAATTGAACTGATAAGCCACAAGCACTATTGCCTATTAAGTTGACTAGTTTATTTTCTTTCCCACATACCATTTCAGGTATATTCCTGAGGAAAACCCTATCCCAAGAACAGAAGTTTTAGGGGGCTTTAAATTTTATTTCTCAATTGAAACTGCCTTATTCTTTGATGCTGCCCTTATACAGGAAGAAAAAGGCTCTTGTTCCAAATTCAGGAGGGAGGACATAAATATGAAATTACTCAGTGTCAGTTAATATTTATACAAAATATTCTGATTGATACAGGAATCAGTATTAAATCTGGTAAATGCTGGGGTATAAAATGATTTTTTAAATTAAAAATGCTTTTCAAGTAAAATAATTCTCCTTATTGGAAATTTTTCTTTGTGAATTTTCAGACAACATACTGAGGAATACAATTACCTTAGTATGTTCCAATAAAATTATAAAATTAATTCATTTAACATTTGAATCATAATTTTTCAAAGATTTTTCATATGCCTTAGCTCATTTGACCCTCACAGTAAATCTTTCAGGTAGCTGAAGAAGGTTTTATTTTCATTTCAGAGTAAAAGGGAAGTTATGACATTTATATAACTCCTACTACATACCAGGCACTGTGCTAAGAGTTTGTTTTTGTTTTGTTTTGTTTCAACAAATTTAATCCTCACTTTGGCCTTGGAAGGTACGGGCTGTTATTATCCCCATTTTACAGTTTAGGGAACTGAGGCACACAGAGGTGAAGTGATTTGCCTAGGATCACATAGCTAGTTAGTGTCTGAGACCAGATCTGAACTCAGGACTTCCTGACTCTAGGCTGAGTGCTCTATCTCCTGGACCTCCAGCTTTAAAGAAGACAAAACTTTAGATAAAGAAAAACAAAACTCAGGGTTACTAAACCATATAGCATAGTATTATCTAAAACCATATAGCATATCAGTGACAGAACAAATAATCAATTCTAGCCTATCAAATTCCAATCCTGTGCTCTTATCCAACAGACTATGTTCAAATATGTGACAGTCCTTGTACTGTCACAGTAGCTTTCTTCCGGAAATAGCTTTCTTTCCATAGCTGCCATTTTCTTATCATACTCCATACCTGCCATCGCAACCTCTGAGACATTGGACACTGCCATCTACCCTCAACATTTTTTTCTGTGTTGTTTCCAGCTTTGGAACTATATCAAATATATAATACCATTGTGACTGGATAGGGAGTATCAATCAATTCCCTTATTTGTTCTACTTGCATCCTCGTGACTTCCCAGACCAAAACACCTCTCATTGACTGTCTACTCCTATTAAAATCTATTGTCTATTCCTATTAAAATCTAAGATCATTGGGGTAGGGATTTTGTATGTGTATCCCCATTGTTTAGTGCAGTGCTTGGCAAATAGAAAGCACTTAATAAACTCTTTTTCCATGCATTTGTTCATTCATTCAAACATTCATTCCTAACAATCATAGAGTCATGGAATCTCATCGTTGGAACAAAGCTCAAAGAACATATAGTGCCAGTGCTTGAACAAGAAATCTCTCTATAAAGTTACTAGCAATTTCTGCTTTAAGTCCCCCAGTGATGAGGATAGTACCATCTCCAAAAGCAACTTCTTCCATTTTTAGACAGCTCTAAGGCTAAGCAGTTTGCCTTTACATCAACCTCAAAGTTGCTTCTTGGTAACTTCCATCTATTGTCCCTAGTTCTACTCTCTGGTGCCAAACAGAATATTGTCACACCTCTTCCATGTGACAGCCTTTTAGATACTTCAGGATAGGTCTCTTTCTAAACATCCTCAGTTTCTTCAAATGATGTTCCAATAGAATTACCTCCAGTCTTCTATTCTGATTGCTTCCCTCTGGACATGGTCCAATGTATCATTCAATACCTTTGATCTAGAGTATTATGTTCAATGTTTAGAACTGAATATAATACTCTAGATCAAAGGTATTGAATTCAAATAGAAATGGATCCCTGGGGCCACATATTGACATATAAAATCATAAATTAACATTATCTAGTTTGCATTGCATTTTAAATATTTTGTTGAATAATTTCCAATTACATTTTAATCTGGTTCAGGCCAATCCAGAGTTTTGCTGTCACTTGCTGTGGATAGTGAGCTTTAAGTTTAATACCTATGCTCTAAAAATGTAGTCAAAACAAAATACAGTGAGCCTATCACTTCCTTAATTCAATATACTGTATCTCTCTTAATGGATAATATTACTTCTTGGGGCTGCCATGATGAAAAATTGACTCCTATTGAGTTTGTAGTCCAAAGCCTAAAATGGCAATCTCTTTCTTTACAATTTTTATCCCCTCCCTTTGTCATTTTGCAGGATAAGTACTATTATTTCTATTTTACAGATGAGAAAACTATGGCTACCCAATATTACTGACTTGTAAGACACGTCAGGAGCAAAGCCAGCCACAGAAGCAAGATTCTCTGATTTGCATTACATTATTTTGCTTTTAAAAAGTTCCAAAAATATAAGTCAAATGAAACAAAAAGAATGCTAAGATAAGATCTGTCATTCAGGAAGAATTTCCTCTCATTTGAAAGGCATCCTGTCTGTATTCTCATTTGTGGATTGACATTTGATGGAGCTGACTGTGAATAAAAGTGACAAGACACATCCGAATCCACTCCATTCAAATTTGGTTTATTGTTTAGTGAAGCAATCCCTGAAATTAAGTGACTGTACACCAGAGCTTCATTTTAATGCTGACCTCAGAATCTGTGCCTGGGATGGATTACAAGTGAGTATGTGTTATAACTAAGCCCTTCTGGAACTAAACCCCCAAAGACACACTTTCCATACCGAATTCTGTGGAATGGCATTTTATGATAATGGGAAAATCCATTGTCTGTTCCTTTTCGTTGTTAATATTGACTATTTGAATTAGAAATCTTGTAATTGGATTTTTAAGCTACCTGTGAAGTAATTACCTACAATCCATCCTTACCCTCTCTTTCCCAGTAAACCTACAAAAGACAGAAAGATCTAATACCTTTTCCTTTGTAACATCCTTAACAGCACTTGCTGAAATACTTTCTAATAATGAGACCTCTAAAGGGGAAACATGGGTCATATTAAATCCCTACCACTAAATTGGAGTCATTTGTAACTGGCCACTATGAGAGGAAAGGCCAAATGTTTAGCCCAGGTTGAAGTGAGGTGGGTCAAAGGAGATTCTTGGGGGATTATTAGATCTATTACTGGAAATAGTTCCTCCACTAGAAATACTTAACTTTTAAAGATGCTGACATGTGTCAACAGCTTTCATGATGAAACTGCAGAGAATTCAAATATTTCCAATATTTTTTATAGAAAAGAGGAAAGAGTACATAGGAAACAAACATTTTTAAAGGGCCAACACAGGGGGCATTTTCAGTGACATACTTAGAATGATTGACTATTAAAAGTGACAACAGATCTCTTTTGTGAACTCCACTGTAAATAACTTTGAAAATTATAGTTTAGGTTCATTTCCTAATACCATCAAAGAATGAATGCAAGTTTTCCATGAAAAGAAGGAAACTGTCAGGACTGACAGTTGTGATTAGGTAGTATTCTTTTTTTTACTTTTAGCAGGCCTAGAATTATGAGGGGCAGTTTAATCCCATTGGATTGTTTAACTGTGGCATTTCTGATGCACAGATCAAGAGATTTAACTACTAGCAAAACAAAACCAAAAAGAAATAAATAAATGAAAAAGAGAGAGAGAGCATTTACTCTACAAAGCAAAGATGCTCCTGCTTTTTTACCTGCTTTTGGCAAACAGCTGATAGTAGTGTTTCTGAACATGAGGACTAAGACAGTCAATTAGTAAAAATGAGTCTCTACTCAATATGACTACATGATTTCTACATGAATAGGAATATGTGCACAAAAATGTTCAGACACAAAATGCACACACCATGAATTTCACATCAGTGAGACAGGCTAAGACACACACACAATTTGATGGACTGAGTGTGAAAAGCCAAAAATTTCATTTTAGCAAACTGATCAGACTAAATCATAGCTCTGATTAATACATATTGCCATCATTCTCTTAAAAACCCTTCAATGACTCTGTCTCGCCTGCCTGATTCCAAACTGTCTAGAATACAAGGACATCCAGAATCTGGCCTCATGCTGATTTACCTTTTCACGCGAATCTGCTCTTGCAGCCCTGCACATACTCAGTGCTCCTCCCAAATCAGATTTTTTTGTTGTAATCTGAGCCTGTCATGAATTTTCCAGCCTCCAAATTTCTTTACTCCCTCTGGGAGATCCTTCCTTCCCCAGCTTTGTTTGTTTGATTCCTACCCATTTGTTAAGGATTGACTTATATCCTGGGTCCTCCATGAAAGCCATAACTGATTCCCCATACCAACAGTGAAAGCTCCCTCTTCTGAAAAAAATATACATTTACCTGGTACAGGCAGTATACTAAGTGGCTAGATTTGGGATCAGGACAGCTAGGAGGTGCAGCAGATAGAGCACTGACCTTACAATCAAAAAGTCTCATCTTCCTGACTTCAAATCTGGCCTCAGAAACTTACTAGCTAAGGGTAGATACTTACTTACAAGTCACTGAGCCCTTTGTGCCACAATTTCCTAATCTGTAAAACGAGCTGAACAAGGAAATGGCCAATCACCCCAGTATTTCTGCCAAGAAAATCTTAAATGGGGTCATGAAGAGTCAGACACAATTCAATAACAAGATTTGGAATCACAGAACCTTGCTTCTAATGTCTGCTTTACTAATTATCTATGAGACTTTGGGGAAATCATTTCTCTTTTCTAGACCTCAGTTTTCTCATCTGTAGGGTGAAAGCTTTCAACAGAATGAGTTCTGTGATCCCTTCTAACTTTGACTTTTTATTATCCCATAATCTTTTATTCACTATTTCTATACTATTACTTCCTCTAGTAAACTATAAACCCCATGAGGACAGGAACACACCATAACTTCCTTTGATCCCTCACTATGCCTGGTAGTTTTTATTGTTGTTAAGTCATTTCAGTTGTGTCTGATTCTTCATGACCCTGTTTGGGGGTTTCTTAGCAAAGATACTAAAGTGCTTTGTCATTTCCTTTTCCAACTCATTTTACAGATGAGAAACTGAGACAAACAGGGTTAGGTGACTTGCCCGGGGTCACACATCTAGTAAGTGTCTGAGGCAATGCAAGTGAATTGGATTTCATCACCTCCCTGCTGTCATGGTCCTCTGTGAGAATGAAGAACAAAGAGCAAGTTCTATGAGTAGAGAAGGAGCTGCCTATTGGGGACCAAACTTCCCATTGGGCAACATGGCTTTCTTTCTTTCTCTCTTTCTTTCTGAAACTTTTTTTCTCTCTTAAAGACCAGCCTGAACCCCAATTCACTCTGGCTCTCATTGATTGGTCAACAGTAGGTCTCAGGCCAAGCCGTACTAGCTCATTGTTTGGGACCTGATTGGCTCAGAATGAATGTAAATGACAATTGTTTCTATTTTGGCCAGAAGTCCTGAGATTCTTCCCCTCCCAGACCTATTTTCTTTCCTTTTTAGAGGTCATTCTTTGCCTCATTTCTTATTAAGCCTTACTAATCACTGAATGGGTGCCGCCTCAGTGAAACTGAGGCCTGTTAAAGACCTTAGCTTAAAAAGACCAAGGTCCCCCACTGCATCCTGGACTGTCTCCCGTTGTCCTGATCCATTTCTGACCACTGGATCCAGATGACTCTGGAGGAGAAAATGAGGCTGGTGACTTTGCATAGCCCTCCTTCACTTCAATCTAATTCACTTGCATGTCATGGCATCACCTCCCTGATGTCATGGTCCTCTTGGAGAACAAAGAACGAACAGCAGCAATTCTGAGGCCAGATTTGAACTCATAAAGATGAGTTTTCCTAACTCCACACCCCTAACTCCACCCCTGCGCCATCTAGCTGCCCAAATGCCTAGTAGAGAATTCAATAAATGTTTGTTAAATGAATACAGTAATTTGTTGAATAAGACTATTAATCTTCGAAACAAAAACTGAAAGAGAAACATGATGTTTCCCCTCTATGTGTCATAGATTAACGGCAGCTATTTATCCAGCACTTTGGGATTACAAAGCGATTTATGTTCTTTATCCTGAGAAGCAAATTGTGTGATTGGATCCTAGGGAGGAATCCTGAAGTGCAGCACCAGATACAGCTATTTAATAAAGATAAAGAAGAAACAGGTAGCCAAGAGGAGTGAGAGCAAAGTGAAGGGAATGAATGGTAAAGGTGTTTCAGAGTTCCTCTTTCCTCCACCAAAAACAGTGTCCTGTAAGACCTACCACACCCCAGATGTAGCACTAGGGTCTAAAAAAAATTAGTCTCACAGAGGAAGTGGAGCCCAAAAGAGTGGGATTTATAAAGGTTTACAATAGGCCTAACTGCATCGGTTTCTTAGAAACACCTAACAACATTGATATAACTGGTTACTTCTACTGCTTGAGGGACAGAACCCTCATCTAATCCGAATAGTCTGAGACAGGGGTGGGGAATTTGCAGCCTTGGGGCCGCATGTGGCCCTCTAGGTCCTCAAGTGTGGCTCTTTTGCAAACTTCAAGGTTAGGATTCTGTCAAAGGGCCACACTTGAGGACCTAGAGGGCCACATGTGGCCTCAAGGCCACAGGTTCCCCACCTTTGGGTGAGAGAATAGAGAATAGGCATCAAGGACTGGAAGTGGGGTACAACAGCACAAGCTTTGAAAAGGGAAAGGATTTGTGAAAAGAGTAAGTGATATTTACAACAAGGATTCAAAAAAATCAGGAAAATCATAAAGACAGACAAAAGATGAAAAAGGAAAAATAAATAATTGAAGACTGTTATTACCTAAGAAAGGAAACTGAGTTGAAATTTCCTTAGGAAGAGGAAAATAATATGACAAATTTTGCAAAGCACCATGAAATGGCAATAAAGACATTTCAAGAAACTCTAGAATGGTTCATAAGAGAAATCAAAGCATTAAATGAAAATATAGAAGAAACAAAGGAGAGAAATTAGGACACTTAAAGAAGAAATCAGCAGAAACTAGAAAATCCTGAACAAAAGACATAGATTCTTTCACGATTAAAATGACAAAGTTGGAATGGAAGAACACAAAGGCAGAAAAATAATGAAAGAATTTTAAAAAAAACTAAGATTGGAAGAATGCATGAGAATTGTATAAAACAAAAATCCTAAACTTTACAGTAATCTGGAAAGAAAATCTAAGGATTATATGGCTTCCAGCAAAAAATGAAAAAAAAATCAAATTCATATTTCAAAAAATCATACAGAAAAAAAATACTCTCAAATATTAGAAGCAGATCACAAAGTATGGATCAGCAGAGTCCACAAAACAGGAAGAAACTCCAAGTCGACCTGATAAACATCACAGGTAAGCTCCAGAAATATAAGATTGAAGAACACATTTTGTAGGCAGCAAGGGGGAAAAAAAAGAAAAAAGGCAAAATCGTTACCTTGTTGGGAGCAGCAAATCAAAGCAGCAAGTTAGCAAAGCTTGACAAGAAGCCAAAGGAAAAATGGACTATGATGTTCTGAAGAGTGAGGAAAAGCCTAGAAATGACATGCACAGTAAGAGTGAGCCGGAGCAGATAGAAAATAATTGAAATTTAGCAAAAGACAAGAACTCAAATTATTTCTTCAGAAGAATCCAGAGGTTATCAGAGTATTTAATGTGCAGACTGATCAAAAGTAAAATAATTTCACATAACCAAGAAAATAATTTTTTTTCAAGTGACTAGGCCTAAACAAAGACTTCGATGTAGTAGGGAGAAAATCTTCTTGATTTTCTATTTAAAAAAAGAAAAACAACTTTCTCAGCATCTGAGAGACATTGAAGGAAGGAAATAAGAATTTATATAGCACCTACTGTGCGACAAGCATTGTGTTTAGCACTTTACAAATATCTCATTTGAGCTATGAGATACTCATTTATTCTCCACATATACTTACCTGATTTGAGATGTGAGGTATTTGCAAAGCACTTACCGCAGTGTCTGGCACATGGTAGGCACTGATTAAACCCTTATTTCCTTCCCTTCCTCACAGCAACTCTAGGAGGAAGATATTACTCTTATTATCCCCATTTTACAGTTGAGGAAATAGAGGCAGACATTGTCCTACCCAGGATCACATAGCTAGTAAGTGTCTAAGGCAAGATTTGAACTCAGGGGGCAGCTAGGTGGTGCAGTGGATAGAGCACCAGCCCTGGAGTCATGAGGATCTGAGTTCAAATTCAGCCTCAGACACTTGACACTTAATAGCTATGTAACCCTGGGCAAGTCACTTAACCCCACTGCCTAGCCAAAAAAACAAAAACAAAACAGATTTGAACTCAGATCCTCCTGACTAAAGACCCACCTACCTGCCCTATTGAGAGATCAAGGAGACCACCAATTTGTTTAAAAAATAAATAGATAGATAAATAAATAAATAAGAAAAGAACAGGTAGAAGACATGAATAAGTAGTTGGTAATTTAAAAAAAAAAAACCCTTCCTTCACTAGTATTATATTTGATAGGACAATACAGAGGAGTTCTCTGCATAAACAGGAAAGCATGGAACCAAAGTAAAGACTGGCCAGGACTCATCCCGAGAGGTGGTTAAAAAGATTTTCCCTACCTTTAAAGTTATTAGGATATAGGCTGAGGGAGAGGATGGGGTGCAGATTACAAGGGAGGAGTAAAAAGATACACAAAAAGCAGTGAATGAGTGCCAGCGTGAAATGGCAACATGGAGGAGAAAAGGGGTGAAACGTACAGTGGATTTTTCCAGTTATGGGGGGGATGGAGAAATGGTTTTAGACACTTTAAAGAGCAGCTTATCCAAGACAGGGTCATGCCTTTTGCTAATACCTTCCACTAAGATGGAGGGAATGTTTGAGATTGCAGAAAAACATGACTCTGAGAGAGCTGAACAGAGATTCACAGGTACAAAGAAAGGATAACGTCATCCAAAGAGAAAACCAAAGAAAGAGCAAGGAACAGAAGGGTTTCCCCCAGACTAGAGCTATAGAACATTTCTCATCACAACCCACTGCCTGAATCAAAAATTGACCTTATTCTAAATATATCCTTTAGGAGGAGTTCTTAATCTGGGGTCAACAAACATTTTTTGTTTGTTTCTATAACTCTATTTCAATATTATTGGTGGTTTTTGTAATCCTATGTATTTTATTTTATGAATTTAGAAACCTTTTGAGGATTCTATAAGCTTCACCACACTAACGAAGGGATCAAGTACACACACAAAATAAGAGTGAAGAATCCCTGGTATATAGTATCCTAGAAGCAGAGAGAGTAAGAGAGGTGGGCAGAAAGAAAACAACTATCTTGGAAAAGGGATTATAATTAGTGCATAAATAAAATAGAAAAAAATTATGCAGTTGCTGCATATATATACGTATTTAAACTGGGAAAGGATAGAGTAAATGAAAAACTCAAAGAGACAGAGACAGAAATAGAGACAAAGGCAGAGAGGTAGAGACAGATAGATAGAAAAAGACAGATACAGAAACATAGAGAGGCAGAAAGATATAAAACTGAATTGAATGATCATTGAATTGGGCTAGAGGAAAGACAGGTAGGGAGAGGGATCTAGGCTGAGTTTAGTGTAAGCAAAGCAAACCACAGAGATTAACTCTAGACTTGAGAGAATAGGAAAATTTGCACATATACTTAATGGAAGAAAACATAAATTTAATACTTATAATCTTCAATGTTATTGGATTAAATCCTCCCATTAAAAGAAAAAGAGTTGAGGAATTGATTTTTAAAATTTCCTGAATATGAAAACTACATTGAAAACATATAGACTTATAGGATGAAAATGATAAGATAAAACACAATCTTTTATGTTTCAGTCAACTTTCAAAAAGCAGGAATTGCAATTGTGATGGATAAGATAACAAAAAATTTTATTGTCAAGTAGGACAATTAGGGTAGGAAAGGGATAGGAGGAGGAAGTAGAGGGAGGAGTGTGACATCAGGCAGATAACAAAGATGACCTAGGGGAATGATTAGGTGGTGTGGGAATGTAAAACATGGTTTGCTGTGAAAGTCTGGTCCCAATTTGATATAATGGATTCAGTAAATTTGTAATCATTTAGAAATCAAGAGACTACTGGGCCCCAGTAGTCTAAGATAATTAGATTATTATTAGCCCAAAGATAATTAGATTAACTTCTCTAGAGAGTAGGGTGGGGGGGGGTGGTAGTAGTAGTTAATGAGATCCAATGAGAAAATCTGGTTTAAAAAAAATTAAGAACTCCTGCTCTTGGGAAAGGACAAGGAAAGAGCTATCTCTGAGGGATATGATATCTGGCATTCAGGAAGAGACACATCTAAAGAAGAAGAAAACATTTCTGGAGAGGAAGTGGCCCCTCTTTTGGGGGGAGAGGGAATAGGTTGTTCCACTCTCCCTCATGATGGCATCTTGCAATAAACTTGCTTGCCCACTAAGATATCACATACCCAGTAGCAAGCAAGTCCAGGGAGCTCAGTGGAGCAGTAAGCCCAGCAGAAGCATTATGCTCAGGGGTAGCAGCATGAAGAAACCATGAGAAGAGAAGGAACCTGCAGTATCCTGAAGCATGAGCGACCTAGACCATAGTAGAGTCTCTCTACTAGTGATAACTAGGGGTGTGTTCTCTCTTCCCACAGACACTGTGTGTATTTATTTGCAGATGGACATGTTCCTGATTTAGGGGGAATGTTCAGTAGCTACTGTTCTGATGATGCCATCATAGAAAATACCTTTGTTTTGAAACAACCATGGCCTCTTGCTAACTATAAATGTAAATGCATGGGTGGTAGCCTATAGGAGGGTAGACCACAGAGTACCTTGAACCTGTGGTAGTCATCTCCTTGGGGAAGCCAATCTGCAAGTTCAAATTGAAGTGTCCCAGAAGTCTTAAAGTTGTTAAAAGAGCTTAAGCTATTAAAGCTTAAAAGTGTACCAAGACTTTGGGACACCCCATGTTTACCAAAAGAATCAAACACTCTTTACTGTCGTAGAAATGAACTGGAAACAAAGAAGGTGCCCATCAATTGGGGAATGACTGAAAAAAAATTATATATTTGGAATATAATGTGGTAAGAAGCAGCACAATCGATAGAGCACTGGCCCTGGAGTCAGAAAGATCTGAGTTCAAACGTGACCTCAGACACTTAATACCTGTATGACCCTGTTTAACCTCAATTGCCTCCAAAAGGAAAGAAGGAAGGAAAAAAGGAAGAAAAGAAGGAAGGAAGAAAGGAAGGAAGGAAGGAAGGAAGGAAGGAAAAAAGGAAGGAAGGAAGGAAAGAAGGAAGGAAGGAAGGAAGGAAGGAAGGAAGGAAGGAAGAGAAACATATGTGAATATATTGGAATATTTTTATAAGTAAGAAATTACAAATAAGAGAAATTCATACTAAATTGGAATAGCTGTTTTAACTGACGCAGAGTAAAATTAGCAAAAATGAAAGAATTGGCTACAAAAATATAAATGAAAAGATTTTTAAAATCAGTGAAGATGCTGGAAAACACATAATGAAATATACTCCTTGCTCATGGTACGGAGGTAGACGACCACTAGTAGAGAATGTTAGGTTATGTTGTCCAATGTGATCACCGTATGAGATATTTTTGCTTAATTGTTTTCTTTCACACAAGAAAGACAGGGAAGGATAGGGCTTTTTTTTCTTCCTAGGAGTGATTATGAATGTAAAGAGAAAAGGCATCAACAAAATGAACATGTAGAAAAAAGAGCACCAGTTAATAACCATATTATCTACTCCTTATTATCACAAGTTATAATTGTGTATGATTACATTTAGCTCCAACAAGAAGTCTACTGAATGAGGATAATGAATAATAATCAGCTTGCCTTTGAAATCCTGGGGTGGTTTTCCAGTTCTTCTCTACCAACCCATCTAAAAATAAATAGCAGATCTGAGCACTTGGGAGATATCATCTAAGGAAAAAGCAGGTTACAAACACTGTATTTTGGCAATAAACTTCTATTGAAAATAAAGCTGTCATGGTCTTATATGAAAAATAGAGAAACTATAAACTTCAGTAGGATTCTCAGAAATCAACCTCTTACTACCCTATATTTTAATCAGAGAAGCTAGCTACTGTGGCTTTCTTTAATGGATAACCAGTACGTTATTTTTTTAAGAAGCCACAGTTACATGTGTATTTGATATGTAGCATCTTTCTTCCCATAGACCAAATTACAAGACATAACTACAACAGCATCTTAAGACATTTTCAAAGAAAAATTTATACTACGCATTTTGGGTAACAATACATCATTCTCATTGCCGAGAGAGGTGGACCTAGAAGGACAGTCCTAAATCTGCTGAAATTGTTTCCTTAGAAAATAGCAAATTGTCTAAAATAAAAATTAAAAAAAATAAAAATATAAAAAAATAAAATGTTCTGGGGGGAAAAAGGCAGCTAGGTGGAACAGTGGATAGAGCACCAGGCCTGGAGTCAAGAGGACCTGAGTTCAAATATGGCCTCAGACCAAACATTTGACACTTACCAGCTGTGTGACTCTGGGCAAGTCACTTAACCCTAATTGCTTCAACAAAAAAAATAGTAAATTAAATATCATAATCCTATGAAGGTGGCAGAACTTGCCATGGACTTTCATTTAGAAATTCATTAAATAATTGTGCCAGGAATAACATCAATGTAGAAAATTTCCTGGGTAGAAACAGCAAGAGGCAGCTGGGTGGCACAGTGGATAGAGCACTGGACTCAGAGTCAGGAAGACCTGACTTCTAATCTAGCCTTAGACATTTACTAGCAGTGTGACCCTGGGCAAGTCACTTAACCTCTCTCTGCTTCAGTTTCTTCATTTGTAAAATGGAGATAATAATAGCATCTACCTCCCATGCTGGCTGTGAGGATAAAATGAGACAATATTTGTAAAGTATTTTGCTAACCTTGAAAGCCTATAAAAAAACTAGCTATTATTAGACACAGAAACATTGTTAGAATAAAAGAGGAGAAAGTATATCTCCCAAGTATATATCCAAGAAGGGGAGTCAATTTTATATCACAATTTTATTCACTTTTTCTGAATAGTTCACAACATTAATCTACTGGGGATAATCTAGTTAGAATATCTGAAAGTCCATTTATTTTCACCTATTGATATGCATGTGTTACACTTGTATATAATACAGAATTTCCAGTGTTGGTTTCAAGAAGAGCCAAAGGAAACAATATGGAGAAGCATGATGCAGAATTAAGATCAAATCAGGGCCAAATGCATAGCCTACAAAATAACATAGTCTTCACTTTGCATTGCTCCAAAAAAAAAAAGGATGATCCCTCAAAAGATGTTCTTCCTCCCCAACCTCCATGCCTTTCTGCCCAGTTTATTGGAAAAGGCATTCAGAGCCAGCTAGCTGGTTCTAGTAATAACTCCTAATTAAAATAGAGGCAGACACACATCTCTTTCCCCAGAAATGTTGATGGTGTGCAATATTCTTCAGTACGATGCTATAAGTCCACGTCTCCAATTTAGTTTCCAATAATTGTTACATTTTACCTCTCCTGCACAATAAAACAGCAGAGGTAATGAATTGGTCTTGGAATAGTGTTGCATATAGTGAATTATCAAAGCACTCCAGGGTGCACATCCATCATGGAATCCAATTGATGTCTAATTGGCCATGTCAATGAGTTGTAAAAATAAAAAGATTTCCCTGCTTCTCCAGCATATTGATGCCTCATGCCAGCTGCTTGAATGAGCTTGCCCACACAATTATTTTCAATAGGCCTGCATCTGTACAGTCTTAATGTTTGTTTACAAAATAAAAGTACTGAAGTCCCACCCTTCTCTTCATTCCCACCTGCAGTATCACTTAGTAGAATTGGTACAGAACAGGAAGGCAATGTCCATTCTCCTCTGCTTCCATGTTACAAGTGGAATATACTAAATGAAGTATAAAATTATACATTCTGTAATAACTTAGAAAACAAGTTCATAGATGTTTAAGGCTTTTTAAATATTTAGAAGACCTTTTTGTGGAACAGCAAATCACAAATTCAAAAGCTAGCCACTAAAATGCAGGGGGAGGGGGGAAGTGCTGGCCTAAGAAATGGTTTGAGTTGGATAACTGTAAGCAAATATTTGTGAATTGGAGACTGGGAGAAGTGAACCCTTTCCTCTATCAACAGAGAGATTTAGCAGACAAATACATAAGCATCCAGATCACCATTTTGTTCAAGTCAGAGACAATCTTTTGAAAAAGAAAAGAAGAAAAGAGAGAAAGGAAAAGTAAAAGGAGTTTTAAATGAATATCATCTAAGTTCAGCATTATAAAACTGGCATGCATCCCTGGCAATTTTTCAAAAATCAGGATTACTTAATATGAGTGCTTATTTCTGATTGGTGTAAATTGGGGGAAGAATGGCACGATAAGAAACCAAAGCACATAATACACTTTGGGGAAGGAATAAAAAAAGAAATCTGAAAGGAAATGTTCTAAAGGTACAAAATACCTTGTAATGAAAATGGTACTCCAGCTCTGACCACTACTTATTTAATTGACAAGGAGCTAGAGGAGTCCATTTGCCTCAGGGAAGGAAAGATGTCAGTTTGTCTACACATTTTTATATGATTGATGTATCAGTTAACTATTACTTGCCAACAATCATCATTAACAATAGATATATATTTCCATTCCTATAACAAAAGCAACTTTAAGATGTTAAAATAAGTAGGCTTTGAGAGCTCCAACAGTAGAATACAAATCAAAAAGTCCAAAGGTATGCCATGCCAGAGGACAAGTTCTACAGAAGAAATATTATTAAAGCTGTGTGCAGTCCTGCCAGCCAATGAAACACAGGACCCAGGAATGTAGACCAGCCAGTATTTCGTAGACCACTTTCAGAAACTAGAAAAGCAATCACTTCTGGAGCCAAGAACCCAAGAGTTTAGTGTCTCTTCCATCATCTTCAAGCATATCAACTCCTTGGACTGCAACTTTAAATTCTTCTAGCATGTGCAATTTACAAGTGCGAACTGTCTAACCTCATTGAGAGCTTTACAACCCACAGAAGTTCATGGTTGACTTTGTAGAAGTTGTGATCTCAAAGGGTTGTTAACTGCAAGCCAAGAATCCCATTGGGAAGAATGTGAGGGTGTTACCAAAGGGTACACTCCCCACCATATAAAAAGCTTCCTTCTGGTTGGTATCAGTAATTCATTCCAGACATGGGTATGTTTAATGTTCTCAGCCTTAGGCTTGATTTGTCCTTAGCTAATGGGTTACCTGCAAAGGAAAAAGAAAACATGATCAGCATTTCATCAGTAAGCAATAGCCTTTAAGAAACTGAACACAATATAAAACCAGCATTATTGAGATGGGAGAGGGATAGAGAGTATGCATGGACATGGGTTTCAAACTCTGAAAGTTTCTCTGAAAGAGAAACCAATTGCATAAGCCTAAAGGATATGGAACCATACGGTGAAAATGCTGTCTTCAAGATATTTATTTCACATTGTAACTAGACTATCTACAGAGTCAAAGTGGGCAACAGTCTTTCCCAGTCATTCAGATGACCCCAACTTTGGCCCGAATTATTGGACTTGGCTGTCCTAACATTGTTAGAATCTACTAGATGGTTTTGCACCCCCCCCTTCCACTATCATATCACACTAAAGACGAGGATGGGAAACAGAAATTCTGAAGATACTGCATTTCGTATAATGAATTTTATCTGGACATATACTCTTTTTTTTTTTGAAGGCTTCTAGATTTTCCCCACTGTTGTCAATAGAGGAAGTAATGCTAAACTACTGCTCTATTTTTGCCTGCTTCCTAACAGGATTAAAAAGAGGGAGCATTTCAAACTATGGCCCTCATCCCTTCATTCTTGAAGTGCTTTTACCTTCTACAGTACCCTATTTGGTCTTAACTT
>NW_020954033.1:0-11723 GCF_900497805.2 Vombatus ursinus
CACTTCGCAAGAAACAATTTACAAACAGTTCCACAAATAGTTGTATTCCTCTTCGTGAATAAAAATAAAAAAAGATTCTCACTGTGAAGAAAAAAACGAAAAGACTTCAAATTGCCTTTTTATGGAGCTGTAATAGTAATCAAGCCACCCTGAGTGACCAGGGGGAAGTGGGCTTTCCCCACCCCCCACCCCAGGTTAGATGTCACAATAGGAAGGACAAGAGGGCAGCCAGGTTAGATGGCTCAGTGGACAGAGTCAGGCTTGGGCTCATGAAGATCCATCTCCCTGAGTTCAAATGCAGCCTCAGATACACCTGCTTGCCTCAGTTTCCTCATGTGTAAGATGCAGAAGGGAATGGGAAACATTGCACTCTCCACCCAGTACCTCTGCCAACAAGACCCCAAACAAGCTCAGGAACAGTGCACTGGTCACCACCCAACCACAAACAGAAGGACAGATGAGGAGGTGCTCTCCAAAGAACACCCCCCACCCATTATACCTGACAGTTGGGCACGCAGCCCCCTCCCCAAGCCCAGAGGCACGTGTACCAGTTATCAGATTGGGGGGAGCGGTCCAGAGCCCTGGTCACTTTCAGGGAGGGGGATGGGGGTCCTGTGACTCGGGTACTTCCCCCAGTGACACCTTCCCAGGAACAGTGTCAGACCGACCCTTGGCCAGAGCAGCAGATGCACAGACCCTCCCGCAATTCAAAACCGAACGACGCTGGGGCCCCCCCGCTGCTGCCCACCCCCACATTTTAGCTCCCCACCTCACTCTGCCGACAAGTCCAAACCGCTCCCGAGGGCTGTCGGGCAGAAATGACAGGGGGCCGGACCCGGGGCCGGGCTTAAGGAGGGGCCCTGTGACGTCACACAAGGGGGCTCTCACACTCCACAATGGGGGGCCCACCCCGCGGTCACAATGGGGGGGCGGCGCGAGGTGGAGTCTTTGCAGATGGACCCACGGGCAAGGGCAGGGGCAGCACGTGGGAACACTGACGCACCGGGGGGCAGAGGGGCGACGGAGCGTACCCTCCGACCGGGGGGCGGGCAGAGGGGCCACGGGGCGTACCCTCCGACCGGGGGGCGGGCAGAGGGGCCACGGGGCGTACCCTCCGGCCGGGGGGCGGGCAGAGGGGCCACGCGGACGGACTGACACCCTCGGTGCAGCCCTGACCCGCAGCCTCACTTACTTCCCTCATCTCCTCCCCGCGGTCGGACGGCCGCTCCCTCCTCCCGTCGGTCCCCCTCGGACCCTGGTCAGTGCGATGCATCCTCCCTCTTTCCCCCTCCTCCTCCCCCCTCTGCCTCTCCCCTAAGCCCCCTACTGTCACCGACCTCTCAGTGCCCCGTGTTCTTCCGCCGGCACGACACCGCGCAGTACCGGATCCTTCTGCGTCCCCTCCCGGGGCACCTAGCAGCCCCCCCTCCACCCCAGAGATGTCCCACAGCCTGCGCCTCCTTGGAGGCTGAGGATCAGGGTCAGAGGTTGAGGGTAAGGATTGCAGCTGGGCGCTCCCCACCCCAAAACTGTGAGCCGACGAAAAGTAATCCCAGACCTGGCGCTGGAATTAAAGTCAAAACATCTGTTCTAATTCTGGCGCCAAAGACTGTGATTGGTTCGGAGGGGAGCCCATCCCGCTCACCACCAATGGACAGCGGCTGAGGCAGGGCCTCGCCGTGGTTCCAGCAGGACCCAGAAGGAGGGGCTGGAACCAGAAATTGACAAGACCTCTGGGCCCCGCCCCCGAGCGAGGGAGCCGCCCGTCTCCCACCCCCTCCCACCCCCTCCCATCCTCCCCTAGGTCCTTCCGCTGGACTCACCTGCCCACGGGCAAAGTGCCGGGAGACAGGCGGGGAGCTACCTTTATAGCCCCCGCGGCTGGCCTTGTCACAGAGGCTGGAGTCCGTCATCGCTGATGTCAGGGAGGCCGCCCAGGCAGGGCCACGCCCTCCCACTCCAGCAGAATACGGGGACAAAGCGCCGGGGCCCGACCCTGGGCGCTGGGCTGGAGGGGAAACTGAGGCACGCTAGAGGGGTTACCTCTGTGACCGCTGTCCTGAGCCCATCCCATGCCAGGAGGGGTAAACTGAGGCTCTGGGACCCTCCTTAGAGGGAGCAGCACTGAGCACTCCACCCCTCCAGAGGGGAAACTGAGGCTGGAGAAGGGCAGGCAAGTTGTCTTTGACCGCTCTGAGCCCATCCCCTACTTGGGCAGGGAGGGGAAGAAACTTGACTTCCTTTCCGGAAGCCAAGAGAAAGCTGAGGCCTGCCTGGGAAGAAGGCTTTGCATATACATCACTTGCTCCCACCCTAGGGGTAAATTGGTGCCTCAATCAATTGTAAGGCTTAACACTTGGCCCATCAGAGCCACCCTCCACCCAAAATTGAAGCAAACTGGTCCCTGAACTTCTGAACCCCACTCACCCAGGGTGGAAACTCAGATATGGCTAAAATGACTGCTAACTGGTCAGTGACTGCTTTGAGCCCATCTCCTGACTGAGGGGGTAAACTGAGGCATGGTTGGAGGGCTTTACACAGGACTGATCTAACTACCTTTCCTGTATTATGGCTACTGTAAATCCTATCCGCACACCAGGGGGCAACAGACAGCTTGCTGGGAGTCCTGCACAGGAAACTCTGAGCCCCTTGCCCAGACTGAAGCCTTTAAGGAGGGACTTGCAGATTATTTCTTAGAGCATCCTACCGCAGGAGGTAAACTGAGGCAAGGCTTGGCAGGCCTCACACATGATCTTTCAGAGTCTTCCCCCCACCAAAACAAAATTGAAGCAGGCTGGAGGGAGACTTGCCCAATACTGTTCTGAACATTACCTTCCAGAGAGAAAACTGAATCCTAATGGGGCAGGCCTTACATGCGATTGTTCTGGACTGCCCCCACCGCAGGGGGTAAACTGAGTCACAGTTGGAAGGCCTTACCTTCGGCCCCCACTTTGAAGTTTAAATGGGACTGTTGGACCCTTAGACTCCAGAGGAGATACTGAGGCAGGCTCGAGGGCTTTACAGTGAAGCTCTAAGCCCTCAACCCTCTTCCAAAGATAACCATCCAGCTGGAGGGGACTTGCAGGGACCTTTCTGAGCCCCTTGGCCTCCAGAGGCCTTTGAGGACAGAGGTGGGAGCGGAGGGAGCCTTACATTCGACTGCTGAGCCTTCCCCCCCCCACCTCCAGAGGGGAAACTGAGGCACAGCTGGAGCTGGCCTACTTACACGTGACCATCCCTTGCCTCGGGTGGAGAAACTGAGGCCAAACGGAAAGTGCTTTTACAAACCCGATACTTCCAAGCCCCTGGGGGAATGCATGGGGAGAAGCCAAGGTATTGAAGAGGAGGGGAGATGTCTTTACACAAGATCCCTGAGTCCACACCTTCCGGATGTGAAACAGGCATGACTGGAGGGACCTAACAGATGAGCGCTGTAAGCTCCCCTCTTCCAGAGGAGAAACTGAGGCACGTCCGCTTTATTCAGCGGCATCGCTCTGAGTCCCTTCTCCGCCTTGGGAGGAGAAACTGAACTAGCGAACGGGCTAATAGGCGCTGCTTAGCCTTCCGCACCGGGATAGGAAGGGAGCAGATGTCAGCAGATGCGTAGGATCTTAGACACTAGCCCCTCGCTCCGACCGACCCTCGGGCTCAGCCCTAGTGGCCCGCTTTCTTCCGAGAGGAGGGAAGAATTCCTTTATTTGGGGACAATCCAGAGGAAGCGGGCAGGGTGAGAGGGGCGGGGCGGGGATCTGTGCATCGACTCTGCTCAGTCCGGAGCTGGAGCCAGATGTGCACTCCCTACTGAGTGAGGTTGGGCCGGCCACCTCTGGTGACAGAGAGGAGTCCGCAGGGGATCTAGAATTTGCTAGGGAATAGAATTCAGTTCAGCAGCATTTATTCAGAGCCTACTGTATGCAAGGCACTATGCTAAACGCCAGCAGCTACACAGAAGAAAGGTAGACGACGTTCCCAATAGAGTTAGGGATCCGACCAATGGGAATTTCCTTGGGCGAGGAGGGGAATCGCCTCCAGTAAGAGGGAAGCCTCTCTTTCTGTGCGGCTCAGCATCTTTTCCTGTCACCTAGAGTTACCTGGCCAGGAGAGCTGACAGGTTCAGTAAGACCTGCTCAGGGACTCTTGCCAGGAGTGTCAGAGGCACACGAGCCCAGGGCGTCCAGCTCATAGACCAGTGCTCTTTATGACCACGGACGCTGCGTCGCCTCTACACAAACATGATAATTCATTCCCTGATTTCCAGATACTTATGTTGGAAGGGGGAAGGGGAGAAACAGAAGAACACGGAGGCAAAAGAATGAATATGGAAATGTGGCTTTGATTTGCAGGCTCACAAGTCTACACACACACACACACACACACACACACACACACACACACACACACACGACCCTGGTTCCCTATTAAATAGTGTTGTTTTGTTTTGTTTTTCCCATTAACAATCATTTTAAAAAGTTAATCTGCCCCTCCAGCTACCTGTCCCGCCACACCCTCCTCCCCTCCCACCGGGGAGCTGCAAAATCTGTCAAAACCACTTCCCTCTTTGGCCTTAGCTAAAAATGTCTGCCTCTTTTTGTATGTTAAATTCATCCCGTTTGTCAGAAGGTCAGTGGCAGGTTCCATCTTCATTCTTTTGGACTCATGGTTTATCACTGTGCTAAACAGGCTCTTCAAGTCTGTGAAAGTTGATTTTCTCTATGATGTTAGCTTTGTATAAGCTGTTCTAGGTCTGCTCACTTCACTCTTCATCAGTTCACAGAGATCTTCCCAGCTTCCCATGAAATTGTCCATTTTCTTCTTTTTTATGTTTCATTACACATATATCCCAGGTGTTTAGCCATTCCCCAACCTCACAGCATCTTGTAGTTTCTAGCTTTTGGCTACCACAAAAAGAACTGCTTTAATATTTTTGAACACATAGATTCTTTTTCTTCTCTTTTTGATTTCTTTGGGGTTATAGGGTTATCGTAGGGTGAAAAGGTTTGAAAAGTTTGGCCACTTTGTGGGCATAGTTCCAAATTTGGAACTTTCTGGAATGTCTGGACCAAGGTCCACCAACAACATACCTGCTTTCTCATGGCCTCTTAATCTTGGCCATCTTCCTTTTTTGTCATTTTTGCCTGTTTGATGAGTATGGGGTGGGAGGAACCTCACAGTGATTTTAGTTGACATTTATCCAGAGCATTTTTTCATATGACTGCTCCCAGAGCTTGGATTTCTTCTTCTGAAAAATGCTTGCTTAGATGGTGGCCAGGAAGGACTCAGTTCAAATCTGACCTCAGATGACTTATTTAAGCTATGTGACCCTGAGTAGGTCGCTTAGCTCCAAGTCTGTCTTAATTTTCTCGTTTGTAAAATGGGGATAAAATTGGGTCTTTGGTATAGAATCTACTAGAGTTTATGTAGACCAAGGGTCATCCCCACACCATGATGAAGCCTGAGCCTCAGCAGGGCCTGAGTAGAGCTAATAGCCAAAAGTCCTATCTCCATAAACAAATACAATTAAACTTAACAGAGTCACCCTTTTTTGTGGCCCTCAGATTTTTTTCTTCTACAGGATAGCAGCCCAATAATAGCTTAGGATGATGAAATCTCCAAGAGGATTGAACCTCAGTGCCCATGCATGGTCCACATGGTGAATATAGACTGGATTTATTTATCTGAGCCCACTCACATTACCACTCTTTCCTCTCACTCTTTACACTCTTTTCTTACATTTTTTTTTTTTTGGACTAAGGTAAGGTCTTTAATTTTAACTTTTCCATCATCCCAAAGATGTATTTATATCTCTATTGTGTGTGTAATTCATTGCAATGGTAACTTTTTTCCCCCTTGTCTTATTTTTCTTTCCATTTTAAATTAATTAATTTATTTTTAGTTTTCAACATTCACTTCCACGAGATTTTGAGCTCCAAATTTTCTCCCCATTTCATCCCTTCCCCCACCAGTATAATGCTCTCTTACCCCTTAATTTTATTCTCCAGATATCACCCTTGCATTGTCAACTCACCCTGTGCCCTTTATCTATCTATCCATCTATCTACCTATCTATCTATCTATCTATCTATCTATCTATCTATCTACATCCATACATACATAGATTTTTTTTCCCTCCAACTACCCTAATACTGACCAAGGTCTCATGAGTTACAAATATCATCTTTCCATGCAGGAATGTAAACAGTTCAACCTTAATAAGTCCGTTATGATTTCTCTTTCTTGTTTATCTCTTCATGCTTCTCTTGAATCTTGTATGTGAAAGTCAAATTTTCTATTCAGCTCTGGTCTTTTCATCAAGAATGCTTGAAAGTCCTCTATTTCACTGAATGACCATTTTCCCCCCTGCAGGATTATACTCAGTTTTGTTGGGTAGGTGATTCTTGGCTGTAATTCTATCTCCTTTGACTTCTGGAATATCCCATTCAGAGACCTGTGGTCCCTCAATGTAGAAGCTGCTAAATCTTGTGTTATTCTGATTGTGTTTCCACAGTACTTGTTTCTGTCTGGCTGCTTGTAATGTTCTCTCCTTGACCTGGGAATTCTGGAATTTGGTTACAATATTCCTAAGAGTTTTCCTTTGGGGATCTCTTTCAGGAGGTGATCAGTGGATTCTTTCAATTTCTATTTTACCCTCTGGTTCTAGAATATCAGGGCAGTTTTCCTTGACAATTTCTTGAAAGATGATGTCTGGGCTCTTTTTTTGATCATGACTTTGAGATAATCCAATAATTTTTAAATTCTCTCTCCTGGATCTATTTTCCAGGTCAGTTGTTTTTCCAATAAGATATTTCACATTGTTTTCTATTTTTTCATGCTTCTGGTTTTGTTTTACAATGTCTTGATTTCTCATAAAGTCATTAGCTTCCATTTGTTCCATTCTAATTTTTAACGAAGTATTTTCTTTAGTAAGCTTTTGGACTTCCTTTTCCATTTGGACAATTCTGCTTTTTAAGGCATTCTTCTCCTCATTGGCATTTTGGACCTTTTTAGCCATTTGGGTCAGGCTATTTTTTAAGGTGTTATTTTCTTCAGTATTTTTTTTTTTTGGATCTGTTGACTTCTTTTTCATGATCTTCTTGCTTCATTCTCATTTCTCTTCCCAGTTTTACTTCTACTTCTCTTACTTGCTTCTCTAAATCCTTTTTGAGCTCTTCCATGGCCTGGGACCAATTCATATTTTTCTTGGAGGCTTTGGATATAGGAGCTTTGACTTTGTTGTCTTCTTCTGGTTGTATGTTTTGATCTTATTTGTCACCAAAGAAAGATTCTATGGTCTGACTTTTTTTTTGGGAAGTTTGCTCATGATCCCAGCCAATTACTTGAGTTATTCTTTGTTAAGGTACGGGTCTGCTTCCAGGGTGGAGAATGTACTGTCCCAAGCTTCAGGGGGTTTGTGCAGCTGTGTTTCAGAGATACTTCTAGGGACCTGTAAATTTTCAGTTCTTCCAGGGTGGTATGATCAAGGGTGAGGTGTTTACTCCTTTCCTGGCCTGTGCTCTGGTCTATGAGTAAACACAAGCCCTCTCTTCTGCCTTGGAACTGTGAGGAGGATTCCCTCTCCACCACCTCTACAAGCTCTACCATGCCAGCGCTCCTCCTAGCCCCAGGACCGCCACCCAGAACTGTGACCCTGATCCAAGCACAGGCGAAAGCAAGAGATTCCCACCTCAGTACTGGCAAAGAGATCTGTGCAATCTCCCTCTGATCAGTCACTCAATTCCCCCTCTGTCTGTGGGCTGGAAGCTCTGGAAGCAGCTGCTGCCTGCCACATGGGGACTGGAGCAGGGGCTGGGACCAAATTCCTATCTTACCACAGTCACAGACTTTTCCTATTGACCTTCTAAGTTGTCTTTGGTGTTTGTGGGTTGAGAAGTCTAGAAACTGCCACAGCTGCCCGTGATTTAGTCCCTGCCCTGAAGGAGCTTATATTCTGATGGGAGAAGATAATACATAAAAAGGCCCTGAAAAGAAGGGGGAATAGTGAAGCAGGGAAAGAGGTGCCCAGTGCGGAGGCATCATGACTAAGTCTGGAGAATGAGAGATGACTGATTTGGGTCCTTCCTCAAAAAGGAGGTGTCAGGAAGAACTCACCAACGGGAGGAGTCCCTTGACTCTCGGTCAGGGGGCAGAGAGCAATGGCGTCCAGCTAACAAGCAGCCTTAGCAGGATTCAAGGCCAGGACCTTGAACCCCAAAGCCTTTGGCTTTATCAGTACAGCACAGCCATTTTCTTCCTTCTTCCTCCCGCAGATTTTTACATAAGTGAAACTGAGATGTGATCATTGCAAAAGTCAATTGAAGTCAATGTCCAGAGAAGCCATGATGGAAAAAAAAAGGGCATGGGCTCTATGTGGGCCATAGAATGGGCACTTTGGCATGGGGTTTGGTTGTGTTCCCTTGAGGCCACTCCTCTGTCCCAAGGGGGCTTATCTGTGCAAGGCAACTGATGCTTTTCTGTCCTCCTCTTTCCCTGAATGTGCGATGAGGTCATTTCTGGGGATTGTGGGGCCAGGAGGCAGATCTATCTGGGCCTACTGGACAGAGCACTGACCAGAAGTTAGGCTAAGCAGAGTTCACATCTAGCCTCAAGATGCACTAGCTGTATAGTTATGGGCAAGTCACTTAAACTCTCTGTGCCTCAGTTTCATCATCTATAAAACGGGGACAGTAATACTTGGATTAAGAATTAAGATCACTTGAGATGATACATGGTAAGTGCTTCCCAAACCTTCAAGAAATGCACATTTCTCTCTCTACTTTCAACAAGTCTGAATTTACTCTTGTCTGACTGGTTTTCTCATTCTTTTCTAGATACAACCTGTGCAAACCTGCCTCTGGGACTTTGTCCAAAAGCTCTCCTCCATTCACCCCATCCTCCCACAATGGCCTTGCTCCTGACTCTTACTGCTTAGAGAGTCACCTGCTAGGAATCCCTGTTATTTCAGTACTTGGACCATCCCTATTTTCATGCGTGTGAAACTTTCTGTGCAGTTAACCCCTTCTTGCCTTATTAGAGGAATAACAGCGCACATTTCTAGCCAGCAGAGGTTTTCTTCACATCTTCATATTCCAGTTCTCTCTGACCATCTCTGTGATTCCTATGAACCATATCAGAATAATGAGATCAAACACATAAAATAAAAATGTATTATACTACAAAGGAAACTAATCATATTGAAATATGAAAACATAGAACACACAAGTCCATGACAGTTCCCAGGTTAAGAATTTCTAAATAGAGTTTTCAAGTTTGTAAATCCCTTTACAGACAGGATTTCATTTAGGCTTCCCAATAACTCTGGAGGGCAGTGCTGCGGGTATTACTAATCCCAACGAAAAAATGAGGAGAGAGCCCCAGAGAGGGGGTGGGATTTGCCCAGTGTCGGCCAGCCAGCAAGCGTCATAAGGGAAATTCAAAATTCTATCTTTTACCACCAAAAGTCCATCACTCCTCCCAGCACGCAACAAACTGCTTTTCATTCGGTGGTGTTTGAGAGTAGACTCAACATCTATCTTGACTGTGCCTAACCTCAAGGTCAGCCTTTCTGAGCTTAGCCAAGCTATTCTCCTGAAAACATTTGCGAAGAGGCAGAGGCATAAATTAACCCTAGCCCTAAAAGCCTTCAAATAAATTCGTACCTAGCCTATCCTGAAAACCTCAGCTTGGTGAGGCTCATTCCACCATCTCAGCCTGGGAGAACCTGGGCTCATATCTACTACAGGACAAAGATCTTCAGTAGGGTATTAATGGACAGAATCAACACATATGTGTTTAAATGGAACTTTAACCAAAATATAATCTGATTAAGGAGTGATGATGAGGCAGAAGTCTGTAAGGCACATTGACTTTTGGTGGTGAGGTGGAGTCTGCTATCTTCATAACATCCCTAACCCTTACCGCAGGGCTTGCCAGTCTCCCTGGCCCTTATGACTGCAAAGAGAGGGTGCCAGGGCATGTCTTATCTCCCTAAAAGAGACTGAGAGGAGCCAAAGCAAGGGTCTCCTGCTGGCTGGGAAATGGACAAGAACCCACTTTTCTAAAATGGGCAAAGCAGATAGCTAGCTGTGCAGTACCCTCTGGTGACCCAAATGGTGACAGCAGCCTTCGTGGGTGGAGGCTGATCCACCTGCATGGAAATCTCGGGCTTAAGAATTCTGAGCAGGGAACTGGCATGGTCAAATGCGTGTTTTAGGAATTTCACAATTAGGTGGATGGCGGATTGACCAAGGTAAAGATTAGAAAGAGGAAAAGCAATTAGGTGAGTGTGATCCAGGTGAGGAGTGAAGAGCTCCTGAATGAGGAGTGAACTGGGAGAAAAGAACAGATGGGACAGATGTTGTGGAGGAAAAATTGTCCAGATAGGGAAGCTGCTTGGAGGTGGGGAATGACTCTAAGGTTTTGAACTTGGGAAACAGGGAGGATAATAAAATAACAATGATAGCTGATATTTACATCTCATTTCAAGATCTGCAAAGGATTTTCCGTTCGTGGTGGTGTGCCAAAAAGAAACGTGATAATTTAGGAGAGAGGTGAGCTTAGTGAGAAACGTGAATTCTGTTTTGGACATGTTGAGTTTGAGACGTTGAGATATTCAGCACAAAGTTGGAGATGTTTATCTGAAGTTTAGGAGTAAGATTAGGGCTAGATATATAGCATACATTTGGGCTCATGCTGAGCACTTAAATGTCTTCTCATTCATTCACTCAATCATTCATATATAGATTTTGGCGTTAACTGTGAAGCAACTAAAATTAAAGCCATGGGAGATGATGAGATGACCAAGAGAGGGAAGAGATGAGGGCCAGCCTGAGAGAGAATCTTGGGGGTAGCTCTGTTTAGTGGTTGGGGAAGGATGGTGAGCCAGCAAAGGAATCTGAGAAGGATTGCTCACACAGGCAAGATTTTGAGGCAGGATTCAACTTCAAGTCTTCCTGAATGTAAGACCAACACACTATGCACTACCCTATCTAGCTGTTTTCATCAAAGGGGAATGGAATGGAACTCCTGGTGAGGTCAGTCCACTGGTGATTTGGGTCGTAAGGGATATTTGCAGGTGTCAGCCCGCACAGGTTTTCAGAAATATTTGGAGGTTAAAGGTGATCTCACACGTTGAAATTCTGGGAAACCAAGAGTTATTCTGAAATTAACTTTTGTAGCTCATTAGAATGTGAATGATCTGTGAAAACATCCCTTGTAGTTCACAGAAAATTAATACTGCTTGAAACACTGTGTTGTTGGCTGAAAGCTCTCCTCAGAGGCTTTCTAGGGGTAAGCCAACATTTTCTTCAGATGCCTGTGGCTGTATGTGGCCTGGGGAGTGGGGGCCCACCATCAGCTCCCCATCTTGTGAATGCCCCGCCTAAGATGCAGGAGGTCCCCATCTCTTTCCCTTGCTCTGCTGGGTTGCCCTCCCCTAGGAAGATTTTGGAGTCTTCTCTTCTCTTTCAACAGCCCACCCACTCATTCTGGTCCCTCCTACTCCCGTGGGCCCCATGAGGAAGATGTGGACAAAGCACTTTCTCTCTCTCTCTCTCTCTCTCTCTCTCTCTCTCTCTCCCTCTCTCGCTCTCTCTCTTTCTCTCTCTCAGCACTTTTCAGGGCTTCCTCCACCTATACACTTTGGGTCCTTGCCCTCTGGCTCAGGCCTGTCTAAAACTCATATGTGTGTGTGTGTGTGTGTGTGTGTGTGTGTGTGTGTGTGTGTGTGT
>NW_020954033.1:11733-27448 GCF_900497805.2 Vombatus ursinus
TGTGTGTGTGTGTGTGTGTGTGTGTGTGTGTGTGTGTGTGTGTGTGTTGGGAAGAGAGGTCAATGTGGTCAGACTTGCCCTTTACAGAGATCACTTTGGCAACTGAGTAGAGAATGGACTGAATGGGGAGAGGCTGGAGTGGGGCAGACCCCCCCCCCCTGCAGCTATTGCAGTAATCCAGGAATGAGAGGTTCAGGGTCTTCTCCAGGGTGGTGGTATTGTCAGAGGAGAGAAGGGGGAGTGTACAAGGAGTGTTATGGAGTTAAAAATGAAGACTAGACAACACATTGGCTATGGGGCAGGCAGGGAGAGTGAGTGAGGCATTTAGAATAATACTTTAGATGAGACTGTTAATGACTGGGAGATGGGAAGGGGGTGTTCTCATCAGGAATGGGGAAGTTCAGAAGAAGGGAGGGTTGTGGGAAAGATAATGAGTTGTTGACCTATTGGAGTTGAAATTCAAGGGACATCCACTTTGTATTTCCAAAGGAGAGAGGTTAGGTCTGGGAATCATCTGCAAGAACTGAATTCATGGGAGCTGGTGAGATCCCCAAGGGAGACAGCATTGAGGGAGATGAGAAGAGGCCCAACGCCCCCTGGTGGTATGATCTCTATTGATGGACATGACTTGGGTGAAGATGTAGCAAAGGACCTAGGAAGCATTGGTCAGACAGGAGGGAGCCGGGAGGTGTAGGGGAGGGGGTCGGCTTGAGTGGGCTCTGAGGCCACTTGAGATTCTGGTAACCCACGGTTCACCTGTACCTCGGTCCAGACACAGTTTGCTGTAAGTCTCTCACCAGAGGAAGTAGCCATGGGGAGGTCTAAGGTGCGAGGGTCCTTTCACCCAGATGGTGGGTTCTGGTCACCAGATGGGGCCTTGGTGGGGACATATGCTGGATCCTTGCTTCCTCTGGTGAGTTAAAAGCTCAGGCTTTCTTTAATCACCCCTCTCCCAAACTCCCATCTCTGCCCCAAGTCTCCTTTCCTTGTCTCATGGTGGTCTCACCTTTTTTCCACACTGAGAACCTGACTTTGGAAGCCATCCTCAAAGAGGGTGATGATTGAGCTCTGAAACCAAGGGGGCAGGGACCCAATGGGCACGACTCCTTGCCAGTATCTCAGCTAGTGGGGGAATACATCTGCTGGAGGGTGCGGTCGAAGGTCTCCACACATTCTGACCCCCAGGAGATGGTCCTGGCTTCCTCCGCCCTGAAAGCAATGACCCTGATGAGTATTTCCTTCCAATTGGTAAGAAACATCAACCGCTGTCCTCCCCACCTCCAGCTGCTGCCTTTTATTAACTGTCAAGCTAGAGGTGGAGTTAGCACGTCAGGGAGTGTTGGCATGTAGCATGAGGGTGGATTAGCTTGGGAAACTGATCTGGGAAAAATTTCACTCAGTTTAAGAAGGCCCGAATGACTGAAGGGGCATTGCACAGAAAATGTTGGGTTTTCTTTCCTCCTAGGTATCACTCAAGCATTTATTCAGTCCCTACTATGTGTCAGGCACTGTGCTAGCCACAAGGGGTATAAAGACAAAATCAGAGAAGTCCTTCCTCTCCAAGGAGCTGCTAGGGCATAATCAGTGCATGCAAACCAATGGGAGATGATGTGGCATGGGACGTTCTAGCCCTCGGAGTAATCAGGGCATCCTTCCTGTAGGATGTGGCATTGTGACTCCTCCACAGTCTAACTAGAGACCTACAACTTCCACAGAACTTGATCTAGAAGCCTCTCAAACACTCCCTTATTCGACTTGGAGGTTGTTTTCCCCATCCCCTGTGGATCTTTCATCATCTGGATGATGGCAGGCCACTGGGCTCTCCTGGGGCCAGGCCCACCCAGTGCACCCTGACCTGCTTCCTGGTCCCTCGGGTCCCCTTAGAGCTTAAGGGAGGCGGAGTTCCCAAGCTCTGGGTGAGGGAGGACGTCACTGTCGGGCATGTAACCAAAGAGAAGCATCTGCCTCCCACCTCCCAGCGTACCTCAGGTGTGTGACTGGGCAAATCCAAAGTATTAGCCTTAATACAATTTTTAAACAATTATTAAGCTAATCGGATGCAAATTAAACAAAATGAACCTATAAATATATGTGTTTTTCAAATTAGTAATTGGATTTTTTGATGATCTTTGGCTAGACATTGATAAGCTGCTTCTCATAACAGTCTAATTAGGCAATGTGTAAACTCTGGCATTCAGTTCTGTCCTAGTGGCTTTTTCAAATGATGTTTGTAAAATTTGCAATTTCATATTACAGATTAAAAATTAAAAACTGCAGGAGGCTAACATTAAAATGAGAATTCATTTCAGGGAAAGCCCTGTAGACAAAATTCACCCTAATAGAATTGTGCATGAGGGGCCGCAAATCATGATCTGTAGCTACGCTGGGGAAGGCTTGTCAAAACCAGCATTGTTGGTCTGTAGTTCTATTCACTGTATTAAACCCATCAGTGCAGCCACTTTGGGGAAAATGTGAGCATTATCAAAGAACAGTAAATTAGCAAGAAATTAAAGCATATACCCTTGCATTTCCAAAACAAAAGATCCCTTCATTAAAAACCTTTCATCAGTGGTTTAATATTCATAGCAGTAATTTGCATAACTAAATCAGTTTTCACTGATGAGAGACGACCAAAGTTTTTTCGCTAATTTCTTTTTTGAATGAGCTCTCTAGTTTTTTGATTAAAATTTCACACCAGTAGTTGAACAGAATTGAATACATGGCTTAACCATATTTGCAAGTATCATCTTTTAAAACGCCAGATTAAATGTTGCTGCTTAGCAAAGGAGGTATTGTTCAAATGGCATTGTTTACCCTAACTGCATATATTCTTTTCGATGCCTGGAATTCAGTCTTTGTATGGCAGCCTTGTGATGGGGAGAAGAGGGTTGATAGTTTGGGGACTTTGTCTTTCTCCTCTTTTCTCTAAGATCTGTAGGCAGGCATTTTACCAACTAGCCGCAGTGACCTACTAATTAAGAAAAAGTCATTAGGCGGCATATATTAATAACTCTTTGATATCTTTAGGAAAGTGAACTCATTTTCCACAGTGATTCTTCTGTTTAGAGAAGGCTGTTTCCCGTGTGAAATGAAGAATGAAGAGAAGAGATTTACCTGTGGGACAGCCGGTTGGCTCAGGGACAGACAGTAGTCACTTAACTATCCAATTTTGTGGATCCCCCTGAATGGTCCGTCTATTCCTTCTGCTAGTGGGTTCCCCTTTCCTATTAACAGAAAGCTGGTGATTCCTGGTGTTGGGGTTCAGTGTTGAGGGAGATGTTGATAAGTTATCTCAGCAACTTTTGTCAGAGTGTGGAGCACTCTGCGCCCATGGGCTAAATTTGTAGGTGGCATTTGCTATTTTTGTCAGTTGTCAGAGATTTATAGTGTAATGTTCATTGATCACTGACTCCCCATTCTACTAGGTTGATCAGGAGCCCCTGAGCAACCTCCATTGTGATAATACACAGTAGGTACTTAATAAATGTTGATTGATTGATTGATAATAGTTTTGGGGTTTTTTTTTTCCTTTTTTGGGTGGGTAGGCACTTAGTTGATTTTGAATAACTTTCAGATACTTTCTCCTCAGTTAAATTCATTGGTCACAATTCAGAAACAAGAGAATGTTTTATAGCACACCAGAGAAACCATTTTCCTTAAGATTCGAATGATCATCAGCCCATAGTATACAGGAGTGTCCTCCGTCTCTTCTCTCTCCTAGGCAGTACTGAGGATCTGATTTGTTTTTGTTTTTAAGTAGCTAGACTAGTTAGTGACTGGTTACTTCCATAGACTTCATCTAACGGCTACAATGCCCTCCTATTAATTCAGCCAATAAAATAGAAACTTTCCCATTAATAATGTAAGTCCTCTTGCTGGGCCCTCCCATAAGGCTTAGCCAGTGACACATTAGACTTAGTATGGACGTTATTTTGTCAACAATTGCCACTAACAACAGCTTTAAATTGATTTCTGGCTCTTGGTTTCTTTATTCTTTTTCTTCAAAGACTGCTTTTTTAAAAGCGAGGAGACATCATGAAAACTTCTGTGATGAGATTGCTCTGGCTGGGACCACATACTTTCCTGGGCATACCTGCAGAACTTTTATCCAAGTTTATAATGGAATATACAAAGAATGATTATTAGGAGGGGAGAAAGAATATCTTGGCTATTTCTGGTTCCCGCAAAATAGCATTATCTTCCTGTTGATTTCTGTGTGGGCAATGCAAGGTTGCATCTATGGACTCAGGGTTGTATCAAGCGCTTCCAGTGATCCCAGCTAGCCACCTCAGAACCAGAATCTTTTTGGTGAGAGCTGTGAAATTGTGTGGCATCCTAGGCTGGCTCCCCATTGGAGTATGGAGGTCCTTGAAGGCTATTCCAGGGTACCCAAGGTCCACCAGTTTGTCTCAAATTATAATGGCTTTGAGTCTAGTCTTGGAGGTGGGTGGTTACTACCTGAGGGCTGGCCTTGCTAAGCTCAGAGAGACATGATTTAAGAAGGTTAGCCACCTGCTGTTACTGTTGTGGGCCACAGAGATTCTTGAAACCATTCTACAAAAGTTGAAGAGATGGTTGATGGATCAAGGAAATCATGGCGATTTTGCATAATGAACTAGGCTTCTCTATAGCCACGGAAATCCTATACCCTCTGCCCCAATCTCAGAAGAATTCACACTATTGATAAGTCAAAGGACAATGGAAAGGTCCCTGCTACCTGCAAGCAGGCTGCTATCTGCCACCGAGGATGGCATGTCAAGGAGGAATGGAATTTGCCACGCAGTGAAGGCAAGGCCCAATAAATAAGTGAAGCAGAGGAAGGCTTCCCGTGAACTGGATAGATGGCTCTCCGTGGAGGACTTAGGGGAACACCAACAGGCTAAGGAGGTGTCATAAGCTACCCTAGTGGAGGCAGGATCATGGGATTGCGAACAGGGAGAAACCTGAGAGGCCAGTCAGCCCACCCCTGTAAGAGAATTTGTCACACAGGAGTCAGGGGATTTGCCCAAGATCACAGAGATGCAGGGTGAGTGGGGGAGCTGGGCTTTGGTCCTGGGTCTTCTGACTCCAAGTCTAGACCTTTTTCTCTGTCTTATGCTACAGAGTGTATGGGGATGAAATCACGGATCCTGCAAAGTCAGCAGTGTACGTGGGACCCAGGGCTCTGTCAGCCAGCTGGCAAGACATTTTTTTTTTGGCAGGAATTTCTGGGGTTTTATTGACTCCTATGCACTGTGTTACTTATGGGACTATGATTAACAACATGAAAATGCATAGGCTCTGGTTACATAGTCTGTTACTTGGTAAACAATCATATTTTCCTTGTGCCATATAGTCTGCTTATATACAATGGAATTATCTTGAATTTTCCTGATTTGTTGGAAATGTGGATGAAAGTCTATTGATTGACAAATTCAATAGGAGAGGGTGGCTCTTTATAGCTTTAGGCCTTAATATAAACCACCATCCCAATGCAGACCCCCCCCCCCCAATAGGATGACTTTGTTTTGCACTTTTGTTGTTAATCTGGACACCTTCTGAACTCTTATCCCCAGCCCTTTGGAGCCCCTCTGGGGTCACTTTGTTCAAGCCTGGGAGTCTGAGCCAGCAAAAATGTCCTTTGGAACACACTGGAGACAAAGTATGAAGGGAGACACTCCTGGCTGGAGATGCGGGAGTCCTCTAGGACACGGTGTGTGGAAGATGTTCTCCCATTTTATTTTTAATGTTCTCTGGTCAGAGGTTTGCTCCATAAAAATCGAGTGGAAAAAGATTTCGTTTCTTACAGGGGAAAGGATGGAAATTAGATCCCCCCGGTACCAGTTTCATCCTCCTTAAAAACAAAGGTTTTAATTTCTCTGTTACTTACCAGCATTTATACAGGGCTTGAAGATTTGTAAAACGATTTGCATGTATTATCTCATTTGATTCTTACCACACCCCTGGGAGGCAGGTGTTGTTATCATCCTCATTTCCAGGTGGGGAAACTGAGGCAAAGAGAGGTTAAGTGACTTGCCCAGGGTCACAGAACTAGTAAGTATCTGGGATGGAATTTGAACTCAGATTCAAAATGAACCCAGCTCCTGTTCTCTATACACTGCCTCACCTAGCTGCACCAATGAACATTTCTAATCCATTTGGATCAGTCAATCAATTGAGATACATTCAGTAAGAATCTGCTTTGTTCCAGGCACTATGCTAGGCACTGGGCAAATAAATGTCAAAGTGAAATCTGCTTCCAGGCTAGGGGGCGTGTGGGAAGATGACATATACATGTATGGGTATGTGCACAGTAGAGATAAGATAATTTTGGGGAGGGATGGAGGTAGAATATGGAAATGCTTTACATAGGGAGTGGCCCCTGAGCTGAGCCTGGGAGGGAAGGAGGGATTCTGAGAGAGGAGGGGAGAAGAGGGGGCTGGCTTGCAGAGTGAGCCCTACAGATATGGAAATGAAAGGCAGGAAGAAAAAAGCTGGGCTAGGGGAGGGGCTGGAGAAGTCAAGTGGGGGAGTTTATTGGACAGGACTTAGGTTCTACTTGGAAAGGGAAGGAGTGTTGGTGGGAGAAGAGAAGATAAAAAAGGGGGGTTAGGGATGAATATAAGAATGCATATTTACACATATATACATGTATATACATACATTATACACATACCCATGCATATAATATATACACACACATACATATATATTATACACATATATTACCTAACACATATATGTATGTACATACATATATTACACACACACATATATACACATATTTTGGCCTGTAATTTTATGTACATGAGGACCTCCTGGTGTGGAGATCTCCTTCCACTAGCCGAGGCTGGCAACTCCTGCCATTCCTGTCATGTATAGTCTTAGAAAATTGCCTTGAGCACTTCAGTGCTCTGTTCAGTGATTTCCCTTTCTCTTTGTATGACATATGTCAGAGGCAGGGCATGACCCCAGATCCTCATTGCTGCAAGGCCAGCCCTATCTGTACCACCTTGATCACTCCATACGAATCGGATGAGGCAGAATTATATCTCTACATTATATTCCTTTTCCACTTGTATGTGATTATCTAGTCACATACATACGAACACACACACGTGCATGCATTTATTGACTTTATCTGTTCCAATCTGTCTGCCTTCTATGACCTTTCTAGGAATCCAGACTCTTTCCAAAGATTCAGCATCTGCTCCTTTTTGACATGCAGAGCCAGCCCCAGGTACCAAGTGTAAAACTGAAATCTTTGTTAAAACTGGGTCTAAGGAGAGCTGGGACCAGGGGATACTTTGCATGTGAATAGGTGGTTGGAGGAGTATTGATGAATGACATTAGAGTCTTCCTCTGAGTTGGACCCAGTGGGTTGCCATCCTAACCTGGGGAAACCAAGGCTCATAGAACCAATGCCCATAGAGAATGAATCTTGGATGGTTCTGGTCCTTTCTGCAGGATGGGACATAAAACCACCCTATGGTGCCCTAAAGATATGTAAAACACATCCATTCTCTTCTCCATCCGGTTAGGAATCTTAGCACTCCTGACAATTCTCTTTGTCAGTTGCAAGAATCCCTTCACTCCTATGGAAGCTCTGGATTCAGTCAAAATTGCCCATAAGGCAAAAATTCTATCCATGACCCCCATTTTGAATGATAATAATGCTGCACTGACATAGCACTAGGATGTCTGAGGAGTGCTTTATAGACCTTATCTCGTTTGAGCCCTACAACAGCCCTTTGAGGAGGGCATTATGCATAGGCTCGGCAGGGTCACACAGCTAGTGAGTAACTGAGGCAGACAGGAACCCAAGTTTTCCCCTTTTTTTGTCTTTGTAGCCCCAGGGCACAGCACAGTCCTTGGTGCATAGTAGATGTGGAGTTCCTTTGACCCCAACTCCTGTCCTCTATCTGCCTCCACTGTCGTTATTACTGATAATGTTTTAGGAAAGACTCCCCTTCCATTGGGCTGCCTCTCATTCTTCCTATTATTTTAGAAAGGATTCCTTTTCGTCTGGAGACATGTTCTGGTAGGCCGGCCACTCTGGTTTACTTCCCTGCTCCCACTTGGCCATCTACGTGATGATTTTATAATTAAAAAAATAGCACTTTAAGGCTTGCAAAGCCATTAGCATAGGGTAACTCCTTTGCTCCTCACAACAACCTTTTGAGGTCGCTGCCATTGTTATTCCCATTTGACAGATAAGAAAATCAAGGCACAGAGAAATTAAGTGACTTAGGCAAAGCTGCACAGCTAGTGAAGTGTCGAGGCAGACCAGCCTGACGTTCAGTGATTCGCCACCAATGCCTGGGTTGTTTCAGGATATGTCCCAAGAAGCAGGGAGCAACTGCCTCATGCCCACGAGGAAGGGGAGCCCTTCCGGCTGAAGACCCTCTTCCTGTGTATTTGCTCCTCACTAGATCTGTCCAAAAGCAGCAGTCAGTTTGTGCTTCTGTTCTTAAGCTGAAAGCTGTCAACATACATCTGCTGGTTGTTAATCGAGATCTGGCCTAGAAGCCAGGAAGCCCTGGGCTCAAGTCGTGCCCTTGATCCACACAGGTTTTGTGACTGTAGCACATCACTTAAACACTTAATGTTGTACGTCTCTCTTGATGTCCCCTACACTGGTGAAATCACAGGTCCAGGCCTTGTCCGGCCTATTGGGGGCACTCAAGACGTGACCCAAATGGTACTTACGGGATCCTGGGGTCCATAGCTTGATTCCAGCCTGTACCGGACTGAGAAGACACCCTCCTCCTGCCCCCTGCATCATCTCCCCTGTGCTGGCACAGCCCCAGCGAGGGGCCCCTCCCCAACGCTGTCCCCCAAATCTGTCCTCCTTTGGGAGACCTCTCATGGCTAGGCAGGTTTCCCTAACTTTGAGCCTTAGTTTGCCTCTGTACAGTGTCTCCTCCTGGATCCTTGTTCTGCCCTTGGGGTCAAGCAGAGCCTGGCTAAGCTCCCTGTTGTGAGGGAGCCTTCTAAGTTCCTGACTGTGGCTATCAGTGCTTACCACAGTAAGTTGTCAACTTCTCCCTAACTTTAGTTGTTCCTGACATCAAGCCTAAATCTTCCTCTTGGCAACTTGTCCCCATTGCTCCTGGCTCTGCCCTCAGGGGCCAAACAGAACAACAGCCCTCGGGAAATTTGAAAACCTATTCTTTCTCCCTCATTGTCTGCTTTCAGCCCACCAGCAAGACCTTTCCCATCCTAGCTACACTTATAAAGGGAGATGGGGGCGCCACAGTGCACAGAGAGCTGGGCTTGCAGTCAGGAAGACTTGAGTTCAAATCCAGATTCAGACACTTAGCTGTGTGACCCTGGGCGTGGCACTAAGTCTCTGCCTCAGTTTCCTCATCTGTAAAATAGGGATAATAATAGCACCCACCTCCCAGGGTTGATGTCAGGATCCAATGAGATAAAAATTGTACAGCACTCAGCTCAGTTCCTGGCACATAGTAGGCACTTAAGAAATGCTTCTTTTCTTCTTCCTTCCCATCCTGTCGACCTCTCCAGCTTCTCTCTGCCTTCCTGAGTGTGACTCCCTGGCGTGAGGACAAGACTCCAGAAGCGGCCTGAGCAGGGCTGAGGGCAGACAGTGAGCTGCCCTACTCACAGCTGTTTATAGCAGGGTCTTGTTTTCATTCATATCTCCCTCATCTTGTCCTTCTCAAATTCATGTCTGGAGCCTGACATAAGTTTCTTTGTCCCAACCAAATTTTACCTTATGAGATCTGGCCTGTTGGACTTGTTGCTTGTTACAGAACCTTTTTGGATCCTGACTGTCATTTCTCATTTTCCAAATAAATCTGACAGCATGATGCCTTTATCTAAATCAATGCTTTTTTTTTTTTGTTTTGTTTTAGGCTATTGGGGTTAAGTGACTTGCCCATGGTCACACAGCTACTAAGTGTCAAGTGTTTGGTCTGAGGCTGGATTTGAACTCAGGTCCTCCTGACTTCAGGGCCTGTGCTCTATCCACTGCGCCACCTAGCTGCCTCTAATCAATGCTTTAAAAAAAAAAAAAGTTAAACAGCACAGATCCCTGGGGCACAGCACTAGAGACTTTCCAAATTGGATGTCAACTTTAAAATCCACTGCCTTCCTTTTCTGGAAAAGTAGGACAGGCTCTTCTCTCACATGAAAAAATGCTTGTGGTGAATGTCTTTTTACCTCTTTCCTTCCTCTTTCACATTAGAGCAGATTTTTCTTTTAAAGAGGAAGAAAAAAAAATATAGCTTCTCTCCAATGGCAGAGCAGAGAGGAGAGAATCTTGAAACTATCTTCTCCATATAATAATGTCTTATCTTTATGTATCACTTTACATTTATAAAACTTTTTTTTCTTCAAATTTTTGATACATATTAGTCTCACAGAAACTCGGTGGAATGGCCAAGGTAGCATCACTAGATCCATTTCTACAAATGGGAAAACTGAGGCTCAGAGAATTTAGAGCAGGAAAGGATGTTGGAGATCCACCAGTCCAATCGCTGAATTTACAGATGAAGAAACTGATGCCCAGGGAGAGGAAGAATCTCATCCAGTGGTGAATGCTATTCTGAAGTTTTAAACCCTATATTCTGACGCCTAGTCCAGCTTTCTCTTCTGCATCCGGGAAGAAACAACCGAGAGCCGGATCCTTTTTCAGAATATAAGAAGCATAACGGTAGGGAGATAGCTTTGGAGTCAAAAAGAGCTGGGTTCCAGTCTGCAGCTGACACCTGATGGCCGTGTGACTCTGGGAGGAGCAGGGAGTGCCTTGGGCATCTAGGCAGCTCTCTGCAGTGCAAATTGAGCAGGTTCTGAGAGGCTTCGGTACAGAGGGTTTTCTCACTGGGAGCTCCCTCTACCAATGAAGCCCCGGGTTGGGTCCAAAACCAGAAGAGAGGAGACATTTTATAATACACTGTGAAAGTTATGTGACACAGCTAGTCTTTTGTGGATGTTTTCCTTGGGATCCTTGTCTGGAAGAGTCATGGACTTTGGCATCAGAAAGAAATTCAGTGGCCATTCAGTCCAACCCTTTCATTCTTCTGTAGCTTAAAAAATTCTGAACTTAAATACCAGATAAAATGGGCATTTCCATGTACAAAACAGAGCAGACAAAGGAGGATTCTGGGTGCATTTGTACCGGGGAGGGCCCCTCCCTCCAAGCAAAGTCAACACGTTATTTTTAAAGCTGCCCTGCTTGCCTGTGTTTCCCACTGATCCTTCCGTTCTCATCTGTGAATTTAGAAAAAAATGCTTCCATGATTCTCTGTTCTTTTCTTATTTTTATGTTGGCAATCCTATAATTTCCTCTTCGCCCTCAATAGCCCTCAATAATGACTCCTCTCCCCAACTGAAAGAAGGAAAAACAAAGCCTCTTGTTTTATTATTCAAATAATCTTATTTAAGTAAAACACATTTTTTTTTTTTTTAGGCAATAAGGGTTAAGTGACTTGCCCAGGGTCACACAGCTAGTAAGTGTCAAGTGTTTGGTCTGAGGTCAGATTTGAACTCAGGTCATTCTGACTTCAGGGCCGGTGCACTATCCACTGCATCACCTAGCTGCCCCAAGTAAAACACACTCTTTTCTGAGAATCTGCCTCCTTCTGCACCTTGGGTCCATCTTTTTGACAGGAGTCCATAGCCTGCTTCATCATGGGTCCTCTGGAATTGTGGCTGTTCATTACACTCATCAGAGCTCTTAGATCTTTCCAAGTTGTCTTGACCCTATTTTTGTTATTATATAAATTGCTCTCCCGGTTCTCCTCACTTCATTTTGCATCAGTTGGTACAAGTCTCCCCAGATTTCTTAGAAACTGTCCATTTCACCGTTATGGTGGCCCGTTCTTACAGGCACAAGAATATTCTATTCCATCCAGATGCCATCAGTCATTGGTCAGTCATTTCCTAATGGGAGGGACCCCTCCAGTTTCCAATCATTTGCTAAAACTAACAGAGCTGCTGGGCCTAATTTTTGTACTTAGAGCTCTTTGCCTCTTTCTTTGTTGTCTTTGGAGTGTACGCCTAGTAATGATATTACTGGGTGAAAGGGTCTGCATGATTTAGAAACCATTTGTAACCCCTAGGTCACACAGAGGTAGCATTTGAACCTGAGTCCTCTGACTCCGCTGTATCCCACTGTCTCTACAGCCAAAGCCCTTTGGTCTTCACAAAATAAAGCAACTGGCCTGGAGTCTAAGGCAACACCCCTGACTTGTGGTGAAGAAGATCATAGCAAGGCTTAGAGGTGAAAGGTTTGGTCAGAGACAGCTCAATTTCTCTCTCCCTAGGCAAAATGGAGTCAATGGCTCCGCACTTTTCGGGGTAAGATTTGTTGAGTGAGTATTCTTTGTTTCCAGTGGCTTCCGTGAGTGTGATGTGTTCACTGTTGGAGGGCCTGAGAAGCCGGGCTTTACAATTCAAGGAGGTGAGAGATTTCTCTTCCCTTCTGCCCTCCCAGGGCAGGCTCTCACATGGTGTCTCTGGTGCCCACCTGAAAATCAAAAGGCTTCCCCTCTGCCGTGCTGGGAGCTCAGCCTTGATTGAAGCCTTGTCAAGTAGCCAGGGTATCTGGGATTTGGGAATACCATTTCTCCTTCTTCCATCTACAACAGATCTGGGTCTAATCAAAACCCTTAATTAAAAAAAAATGCTCAGGTACTTAATTTGAATTGCTTATTTGCATAATACTGGAGGACAAAGAAAATCCATTCTGTATTCCGGTATCTGTCTCGTAGGCCAAGTCATGCCCCCTCCTGACTTGCTGTGTTACAAGGGCCAGTCATAGGAACAGAGCAAGTAGAAGGCTGCTTTTTGTAGTGTGTTTGGGGAAGAGGATGTTCTGGGGAAGGGTACCCTCTTCCAAGAAATGCCTTTGCCACCTGCTCCAAGATGTCTGGAATTCCTTTAAGGAACAAAACATGCTTTTCCACAGTGGGGAGGGGCAAGGCATAACACACAAACATCCTTGGGAGAGGGGACCTGTCGACTAAAATTCACACTAAAGTGTAAATGACTGATGTAAAACACTCCTGAGAGCAAATTATAATGCTGGAGGGGAGAAGGGGAAGTAGCACGATGTAAAAAATAGAGGGAGGTGGAAGTAGAAAGAATATTGGATTTGGAGACAGAAGCCCTGTGTTCTAACATTGACTCCTTACTTTCTGTGACCCTGGGCAAGTATTTGGGTCTCAGTTACCTCATCTGTAAAATGAAAAGATTGGGCTAACTGATCTTTAGGGTACCTTCTAGCTCTCAGTGCTAAGATCTCCTAGGATTCACCAGACTCCAGAGATCGTGGGAGGGAACCAGGGGGCTGCGATGGGGAAGGGAAGGAGGGAAAAGGGCACAGAAAGGGGAGGCTTTGGACCCTGAACACAAACCAAGGGGCCTCACAATATCTCCTTAGAGCCAACTGGCTCTGGCCAGGGTTTGGTTCAATTTCTCAAGTAAAGTCCTTTTAATTCATTCATTTACTCTTCACTCGTTTATTCCTCTCCTGGCTCTCATCCTGGGATTTTGTAAAGTGTGAAAAACATGGGTTCAAATCATATTTCACAGCAACAGTGATGATAAGAGGTGGCTAAAGGAAAACTTGAAGAGCAAGTAGATATTCAGACACTATAGTGTAGGGGAACCCTCGAACTCATCAGAAAGGCTTGTTAAACATTTTTTTCCTCCAAGGCGTGGTTCTGACTCAGGGGATCCCCTCCGCTCCCCGAATCCGCCTGCTCCCTCCAGTTCTTACAAGCAGCGTCTGGAGCTCTGCTTTGGCCCCCTCACAGCCTGCCTTGTATTTTGCAAATGAGGATGAAAGGAGACAATTGTCCTAGATACTCTTCTTCGAACCTTAAAGCGCTCTGGAACCGGGAGCCATTATTTCACTCCCCAGGTGTTCTGGCCAGGTCCCCCTCTTAAAGAATAGAAGATACTTCAAGTCAGTCTCCGGGTCCTTCACCATTTCAGCAACTCCAGGGTCTAAGCACAGACCTGGAGCATGTGCCGAGCACATCCCAGGCGTTTAATAAATGCTTGATGAATGGAATTGAATGTTTGTTGAATTTGAATTTGAACTCAGTGGAAGGTTTGACTCCAGCGATTTCTGGAAACTACGACTGCAGCATATTTAAAGCCATTCTTGAAATTAGGCGGAATTGGGCAATTCTACCTGTGGGGGGAAAAGGTGCCGGCGTCCATTGACTTCATGGAGAAAGTGGCTCCTGCCAATGGCTCCTGTTCTCTTCTTTCTTAAATGCTCTGATCTGTCATAAAGCACCAGCCAAGCACAGAATTAATAAGCTGGAAGAAAGGGATTAGTGAGCTAAGACGTTCTGTCTTGGAGAGGAAAAGCACCTACTTTGCTTTAGTATGAAGAAAGGAATCTGGGAAGAAAGGGGAAGAATGTTTGGTTCGATTAAGTGGGAAAAGCTGAGCCTTTCCCCAGGCTCTAATAAAGCATCTCCCATCAGAGCGGGCCAGTCCTTAAAAAAACAAGCAGCAACAACAAAAACCGAAAACTTCATTTTCGCTTTCACTTGGGCCGCTCTGTCTTTCGTTAACAAACGCTCGGCGGCGAGAGCCAGCCGCCTTTTTTTCCCAGTTCATTTTCTGGCCTCAGATGTTCGGTAATAGATCATCATTTGCAGCAGATGACTTTGGAAATAGCTGACTATTAGCAACGTAATTGTCCTTGAATGTACAATACACATTGTGCAGGGAGCGCTCATGGAGTGGACTTCCAGCAGACAGTGAAATGAGGAGAGATCGGCTTCAGCTTTCCATCTGTGTCGAGTTCTGAAGCCGAGCGGACGAGACGGATGAGCGAGGGAGCCTCGCAGTGCCGGCTCGAGCTGCTCGGAGGGCCCCTCCCCCCACATTTACTCCCCTATTTTTTATTTCCTACGGGGCTGATCTCTGTGTCTCCAACACCAGCAGATATCTAGCCGGCCAGGGAGCAGGGGCTCCGAGCTCGGCCATCACAAGGACTCGAATTTCCTGGATCTGGAATTGTAGCTGTGGCTTAGCGTTATCGCAGAGATATAATATATAAACATACGATACACAATGTACATATACAATAGCTACACATTAGCACTATATATATAATATATAATATATATATATTCACAGATAAAACACACACATGTGCATATAAAATACATTCCCATTAACATTATATACATATACAATACTCATCTGTACATATATAATATACACATCAGCCACAAGTATAATACACACCTGTACATATATAATAAATATACGCATTATCATTATATGTACACACATAATAAACACAAAAAACACAAATATACATATATAACATATTAGCATTATATATACACCTAGAACATACACATATCTCATACACATAAACATATGTGCATATATACATTTGCATTACATACACATATAATACACTCATATAAAACACATATATCTATAATATGTACACACCAGCGTTACATAACATATATAGCATTATAGACATATTTACATGCACTATATGTAACACACACATATACTACACACATATGCAATACATACATACATGTATAGAATATACACATTAGCATCATACACACATAAACAATGCACATGTATATAACATATACATTAGTATTATATATACACATGCAATACATACATGCATTCATATAAGACACAAATATACAATGTAACATTTATACATTAGCATTATATATACATATAGAACAACATACATATAATCCACATA